>NW_025884856.1:0-1478 GCF_002878395.1 Capsicum annuum
TTCCTATCATGTAGTTTTGGCTTTAGTTCTTCCTTTTCATCACCTTCAATTGCTATAGTGTTGTATCTACATATCGGTGCATATAGAAGTCTATATGTAATATTGCCAAATAATTGAATTACGGTATCATACAAAAATAAGATACACCGTTTGGAAAATAAGTTGGAGTAGATTTTAAGACTGACAACCCTTAATGATCCAGTTGAAACCTGTGTCCACCATCTAATGTTATGATCATTATTTTGCTTGTCCCTTGTTATTAGTAGGTTAAAGTTCAAATATTGCCGCATGAGAGATACTAAGTGATCTAAAGCAAAATGTCTCTTGAACTTTAGGCATAAAATAACTTACATATACCCTTTCTCCTTTGAAAACCATCTTTACAAAGTTTAGATATTCCTTTTTGAAATTGGTAAGATTAAAAAGTTCAGGATATTCGTATATCTTTCAGAAAGTAGACTTAATTTTTTACTTCCCTGTCTTCTGTAGGTTTTGAGAATTAATGAAGTGATTTTGTGATACTATGACACATATAAATAAAGTTCAGTAAACCTTATTGGATATAATGTTAATGTCACTTCTGTTATGTTACCTCTATCTACTCTTGGTTTATCACATAAGATTTATCGAAAGTGAATCTTAACCTATTGTAAAGGAAATTCATTTCCATTCCAAAGATTCCTTCATTTGAAATTTCGGATGGCTTTCAATCTTTATTTTCCCCCCCTCATAAGTACAATACTGGATATGTTTTTACTTCTCAATTTTATGATTAGTGTTATTTTGCAGATTACGTGTAGGATGTAAGTCGTTGTTTCGCAACACAAATGAAACCTTTTCTTAAGTATATATCATAAGCACCGGTGTGGTGTGGTGGGGGGTATAGTTGGGGTTGTGATTTGTCCGGTTCAGTTCAATGTTCTAATCAGTAATAATCTCTTGGTAATTATTTCAGTCTAGTGAAACTGATGCTTAAAATCATGTTTAATGGTTTATAAACTATGATTCTTACAATTTCCGGTCATCTGTTTGAACTTCATAAGCTGTGTCTGTCAATAGCTTGCATGGATAGATTTCCTTTTGTGTTTCCCACCGATCCCAAGGGAATGGGAGCATCATTTATAGAGTTGGACGGATTTCAATTAAAGTAATTTCTGATGTTATTTCTAAAAATATGTT
Organism: Capsicum annuum; assembly: GCF_002878395.1. NCBI lineage: Eukaryota > Viridiplantae > Streptophyta > Magnoliopsida > Solanales > Solanaceae > Capsicum > Capsicum annuum. Next base: position 1,180 of record NW_025884856.1, read on the forward strand.
ACTGTATGTCCTCTTATTGGTTTTGCATACTTTAAATTTTTAGGCCTTTCCTTCAAGTGTGTGTTAAGGGAAAGGAAAGAGTTATTGGCTGATTGATTACTTGGGACATGTTTTTCATTTTACTGGTGTGTTGGGTGTAAATTACATATATACCTAATTGGGCAATCTATAGATTGATGTCATTGTATGTGATTTAGGCGGTCGGAGCACTTGAAAGTTATATCCTATATTCTTATTGAACTTCTTTTTAAAAGAATAGTAGTCTGGTTGTTTTTGGTAATTGGTACTTTATTTATTAT
>NW_025884857.1:0-1181 GCF_002878395.1 Capsicum annuum
GTTGATGCTGTTAAGCTACAGTAACTAGATTTCCGGAAGTTAGTTGGGACAGCTACAGTGTAGTTAGTTGGGACTGTTAGTAGTAATTAATTCTGTTAGATAGAATAAGTCGATCAAGCTGTATTTTAGATAAATTGTCATCGTAATTAGCATTTTACATTTATGATATGAAATATTCATGTTCTTCTTCTCCTAAAATCTATATTCTCTCTATTTTTCTTCTTTTTCTCACTGATCGTATCCTCGAGCTTCTTTCTGGACAATCATTTGATCCTCGAGTAATAGTTCTATCCTTGAGGAGACAGATACATTTCTACTGTTACAAAGCTGAAAATCCTGGGAAATTGCTCCATGAATAGCATGTTCCATGAATTCTTGGCCGAATAGGATTCTACCACCTCCCAGTTTAATTTGAATATTCTTTGGGAGTTTGTTCCAATGTTCCTGAGAATTATATATATGGTTTTCACCTGATTGGTTTTACCATATTGTATTCTGAACAGAGACTACTGCCCTTTCTTCATAACATGTCTTTAGTTTTGAGCTTGTTTGAATTCTCTGAAGTTGATTACGTGATTTATAAAGTTCATAGAATGACAAAATTATTCTTTCTTTTACTGCTTGGAAGAGGGATGACTGATATTTGGTGTTGTTCTGTTTCTCCAAGTTCGAATTTCATGCATCAATGTTCAGTTGGTTGGATTTGGTCATGGTCTCTTGCAATAGGATTTGAAGCTTATGGGTTTTGAATTTGTCACCGAACCCAATAGCTTGTCTTAGTTACTGGATTCACACTTAAATATTCATACATGTTTAATGAAATTCCTGACACAAGTAGTATGTGGTCTAAGCAAAAGCTATTGGTTTCGTCCGAACCCATCGCTAAATACTCTCTCTCCGCCTTTGTTCTCCGGAAAACTTATGGACCTATTTGTGTTATGTTGCAGGTTCATATATTTGTTTATCGGTATTGGAGCCGTTGTTGTAATAGCAGCTTGATGTGGTTGCATTGGAGCAACAACAAAGAACGGTTGGAAAACCTTATATTTATTTCATCAATATTTTGAAATGATGGGCGTTATGATGTCGGAGAACTTATGATTGGGATGAATGGGAACATTTTCAGTCAAATCTTGTATAGCTTTCTATTTCAAGTTTATTTTGATGAGTTTTGGATCATT
>NW_025884858.1:0-1320 GCF_002878395.1 Capsicum annuum
TCCTTTAAATTACCTACACTTAAGTACTTTCAATCTAACAACTCTCCAAATATAACCACATTCAAAACAAAAAAAACACCTTTAAAGTCCCTACACTGAATCATTTTTAACCTACCAACTCACCAAACATACCTACATTCAATCCAAAGAAAAACATCTTGAAAGTCCCTACACTTAACTATTTTCAACCAACCATGTCACCAAATATAACCACTTTAAAAAAAAGGCACCAATAAAGTCCCTACACTTAACCATTTTTAACCTACCAACTCACCAAAGTTACCCACATTAAAAAAAAACACAGATAAAGTCTCTAAATTTAACCATTTTTAACCTACCAAGTCTCCAAGTTAACCACTTTCAAAACAAAAAAGTGCCTTGAATGTCTGTACACTTAACCATTTTCAACCTACCAAGTCACTAAATATTACCACTTTCATAACAAAAAATCACCTTTAAAGTCTCTACACTTAACCATTCTCAACCTGCCTAGTCACCAAACATAACCACTTTCAACACAGAAAAGCACTTTTAAAGTCCCTACACATCACCAATTTTAATCTACCAAGTCAACAAACATAACCACTTTCAAAATAAAAGAAACACCTATAAAGTCCTTACACTTAATCACTGTCAGCCTACCAAGTCACCAAACATAACCACTTTCAAAGCAAAAAATAACCTTTAAAGTCCCAACACTTAACCATTTTAAACCTACCAAGCCACCAAACATAACTACTTAAAAAAAATACCTTTAAAGTCTCTAAATTTAACCATTTATAAGGTACCAAGTCACCAGACATAACTAGTTTCAAAATAAAAAAGCAACTTTAATGTCCCTACACTTAACCATTTTCAACCTATCAAGTCACCAAACATAACCACTTTCAAAATAAAATAGCACCTTTAGCATCCCTATACTTAACCACTTTCAACATTCCAAGAAACCAAACATAACAACTTTCAAAACAAAAAAGCACCTTTAAAGTTTCTACACTTAACCATCATCAACATATAAAGTCGCAAACATAACCACTTTCAAAACAAAAAAGAAACTTTAAAGTCCCTGCACTTAACCATTTTCAACCTACCAAATCACCAAACATAATCACTTTAAAAAAAACACCTTTAAAGTCCCAACATTTAACCATTTAAAAACTATCAAGTCACCAAACATAACCACTTAAAAAAAAAAGTACCTTTAAAGTCCCTACACTTAACCATTTTCTACCTACCAAGTCGCCAAACATAACCACTTTAAAAAAAAAAAATTTCCTTTAAATTACCTACACTTAAGTACTTTCAATCTAACAACTCTCC
>NW_025884859.1:0-2133 GCF_002878395.1 Capsicum annuum
AGTGTATTGTAGCTGAATTATGGTTTGAAATGTGATTACACTGAAAGGGGCTGTAATTTACCAAAAACATCAACCAATCTTCAATCAATTCAATTTTTACTTTATACAAAAGCATTTTTCGATAAACAAATCAAATAAACGAAAAGCTCACTAGTAAGGATTCCCATCATACAAAATACAAACCTAGTATGTAATCACATTTCAATCCCTAATACAGCTACAACACACATAAAGTCACAGTAATTTCTCAAAAACATCAATCAATCTACAATAGATTTAACTTCCTATAGTCATTCAAAAGCAAAATTTCGATGTAAAAGAAATAAATAAGCGAAAAAACTCACAAGTTCGTATCGATTTCAATCGTACTCAAACGATTCATAACGGTTACCACAATTCAAAAACATCATATTTTCTATCATACAAAATACAAAACTATAGGTAATCACATTCCGAATCATAATTCAACTACGATATACTACAACAGCCAATAATTCCCAAAAACAACCAATCTACAATGAATTTAACTTCTAACAGTTATTCAAAATCATTTTTTTCGATGAAACGAAACAAATAACAAAAAAACTCACAAGTTCATAGTCATTTCCATCATGCTCAAATGACTTGTAATGATTCCTCCTTCCTTTTCCTTTTCCTTTTCCAGTAACCTTGATAACTTCACCAATCGGCTTTGTGTCTTCCAACTGCTCCTCCTCCTCTACTGCCTCCGCTTCTTCAACCCGGTCCTCCTCCACCTCCGCTTCGTCCTCCTCCTCTTCTTCATCAACTTTCTTCGGTTTTTTCACTCTCTTCCCTCTCCCTCTCTCCTCTTCCTCCTTCACCTTCGGCTTTTCCTTCTCCTCTTCTTCTTCTTCCTCCAGTTCCATTTTCTTCCGTTTCCGTTGATTCCCATTCTCTTCTCCGCCACCGTTACTGGAAGCGCTTTTTAGACGCGATATGGGCACATCGTCCTTGTCGTCGCTGCTGATAGCAAACACCGTGTTCCGACGGTTTCCCATTTTTGATATGGCGGCGATTGATTGAAGAGTTAAGCAAAGCAGCAAAAAGTGCGTGAGTGTGCAATGAGAGAAAATGGAATCTAACGGAGATTCTACTGCTTAACAAAATGTATCTTAAAGACTGACAGCATATATATATACTCGAGAATTTTAAAGCAAAAAAAAAAATGTGTTAATTATTCCAACTATAAGTTACTATTTGCCCATAAATTTTGAAGTCTAAATTCAAGTCAAACATATAATTTAAAATAATTTTCAAAATTGATGACCAAATGCTAGCTGAGTTAATCTTATTTGCCTTTACGTTTTAGGATAAAGATGTCAGAATTTTCTTTTTAAGTAGCAGGAATTAATGCATATTTTTGCGGTATATATGAGTTTTTTCTTTTTGCGGTATATATGAGTTTTTTCTTTTTTAAATTCTACCAGTATTTGCCTTTTAAAATATAGTAGTATTGGTGCACATATAAAATATCTTAATCTAACTGAAATCATGTGAATATAGTAACTAATTTTAACTGCAGAGCTGCATATGCATGTGAAGACATCAATTTTAACTATTTAATTTCTAAATCTAACCGATACCGAGTGAATATAATATTTTAATTTTAACCCTATGTGTTTTCTAACAAAAAATGAATTAATGTATGTACGCGGGAGAAGTGCAGTTTATATGTATGAGAGGATTAACACCTTAAGAATTTATCGAAAACATACTTTCTACCTCGCCTCACCTTTAAGGTAGAGGAGCTCGTGTATCCTCTACCTTCCCCAGACCTCTCATTTACCTTTCAGACCTCACTTTGTTGGACGACACTTTGTATCTTACACTCTTATTATTTATTGAGAGTATCAACACTTGAAAATATGTGTTATATATGTCATAAATTGTAGACACCTAATTTTGTCCCTTCCGAAGATCAATTTTACCTATTTTTTATTTATTCTCATCTTACCATGTACCCTACCCCCATTTAATTATCCCTTCAAAAATTAACAAACTCCCTATCAAAATAACAACCCTTACCCTAATAAACTTTATCCTAACCAACTCACCCTATCCTATACCTTACCCCGCTACCCTATCCACGTGAACCCCTCACGTTTCTTCTCC
>NW_025884860.1:0-3085 GCF_002878395.1 Capsicum annuum
TTAGTGGTCCTTGGAGTTTCCTTGTGTTCCTTGCTGTTATTTTCACGTTGGTATGACTGTAATTCAGACTGTCCTCACAGCCATTCAGATCGTGCCCTCCTGATCATACGATGACATCTTTTACCATAGTGCGATGGCTCCCCATCACCAACAAATGACGTAAGGATCCAATAAAACCAAAAATCTGCTAAGAAAGTTGATCCTCCGTTACCTCAAAATGAAAAAGGTCATCTTAGTTTTTTTTTTTTTTTTTTTTTTTTTTTTTTTTGACTTGAACCAGGTGTCCGAGACTCTTCGAGTCCCGCCTAATCCCGGTCATCTTGTTGCTTTTGGTCTGTAAAGATGTGTTGTTAGGTGATCCGTTTTACTTTCCCACTAAATCTGTGCTCGAGAAATAGTTGTTGATACACCAACTATTAATGTTGTATTATCGAATCGTGGAGGTTCATTTAGTACTATTATGTACATCCTAATCCTAGTATCTTCCAAATAACTCCCTGAAGAAACATGCAATTTGCTTGCGCAAAGCTTTGGCTGTTCAAGAGATAAAAACAGAAGTTGTCGTCATGCGCTAAAGGGAACCCCAGCTCGGTGGACTAAGCTCCTGCTATGTGAGTGGTTCGAGGAATGGCTGGACCTGAGGATGTATTGTACGCAGTCTTATCCTATTTTACAGTAACATTTCGGTGAAGAACAATAACATCAGCAAAATAGTGGAACCACCTAAACATAATAAACAAAAGATGGTGACAGATAACAGAAACGAGCAATTACGTGAATAAGGCTAATACTATGACTGACACGGTGCGCTAGACTACCACCAAGCTTAATCCTATTGTAAAGCAAACCAACGCTCAACTACCTACTAACCTTCTATCCTAATCCGCGACCTTCATATGCTCTTATGCCCACTACATCTTTATCCTAAATCTACCTCTCCTCGTATCCACTAAATCCATCCTCTCACTTATGCCCAGTAGGACATTTGCACATCTCCTCTTCACATGCTCAAACCAAAAGACTAAGCTTTTACGCCGGCCTTTGTTTATGAAATTATGAATCTAGCTGCATTACGTAGAAACTTTGGTCTATAAACAAACATTGCTATAGAATTGATGTATTCTGTAGAACCAGTGGAGATGCACGCAAGCTGACCCGAACACCATGATTATCCCAAAAAGAAGGATTCACAGGTGACGTTCAAATTTGCTGTTTTAAGGATGACAATGATATAAACAGATAGGAAGTGTAGAATATTAGAATCTGCCTTTGTTAGTGTGTTAAGTTGAGAATAAAGGCACTCTTAATGCAAAAGATGCCAGACTGGGTATCGAAGTAAAGCTATAAGAACTTGTAGCTTTCTGCGATACTGATTGAAGTGCAAGATCTTACTGTAGATTCATACTTTTCATTCTCGGTATATATATGCTTGGATGGTCCAACTGATCTTATCATCTATCAAATGTCGATTCATGAGGCTAATGCGAGCAGCCGAAGTGGTTGACTGGTTACATTGTGTCATTGATATATCTGGATCTTCAGTACATGAAGAGTCGACACAAGAAATACATTTTGGTATTCAATCCACACTTGCCGACCGTATGGAAAACCAAATTTATCAGAATTTCTTTGGTCCCCGTGTGGTTTCCATTGGTCCAAACCACCACGAAAAACGTCATGTTAAACCCATGGAGAATTTCAAGAGGAAAGCAGTGAAGGAATTAGCAGAAAGAGTAAAAGACGATGTATCCATTGAACTAGTGTATGCAAGTGTTGAAGAACACTTCCCCTAAGTTCAAACAAATGAATGACTGTATGTGGTGTGCGATGATGTTCCTCGACACCTGCTTTATTATTGAATTCATCTACAACGACAATATAATTACTAGCGGCAAGATGAGCTGGTTGAATATGAAGAAACATGATAGAGATTTGGTGCATCATGATCTATTATTGTATGATAGAGATGTGCTAGCACGTGCATTTAGATGTGACGACTTTACGTTGCACCTTTTAACAAGAAGGTTCCTCCAAATGCCATTGTTAAACATATCTTCTGCTCCAACTCCTATGTATCTTGATTACATCAAGGTTGTCTCTTGTCTTCAACGTCAGCAGGGGGAGGCTCAAGCTCCTGTACATCTTCTTCAATTTTATAAAGACCTATGGATCAGTGTTTTATTTGGAGATGATGTAGAAGAAGAAGACAGCAACGACAAAGAAGAAGATCATCTTGAGGTTTGCCCACCTTTCACAGCCACAGAGTTGAAGAAAACAGGTATTCAATGTACCTGTGCAAGTGATCTTTCCATCCGCTTTGAATCATCCATCTTATCAGGAATGTTATTCCTTCCAAAACTAACGATCGATGAATGGACTGTGTACCTTTTTCATAACCTATTTGCTTATGAATATGCATGCAGCTTACAAAATAGATCCCAAAATATTTCATGTCTATGTTAATTAATGGAGAGGAAGATCTTAAAGTAAAAACTTCCCTCTAGTAGTTGCTTGTGCTGATATAAAGCAAAGGTATTTTAGTGGTCCTTGGAGTTTCCTTGTGTTCCTTGTTGTTATTTTCACGGTTGGTATGACTGAAATTCAGACTGTCCTCACAGGCATTCAGACTTACAAATAGACTGAATGCATACCCCTATCTACATTTCATTCCACTTTTTCTTGAGCTATTGTATCTTCATAAGTTGTATTTTGATTGTGGTTTGTATTGGAATAAAACAATAACAACAAGGTCATGTTGACTACATATTTGTATATCATTGTACTTTTTCATGTATCATCGTATCTTGAGGAATAGCCACTTTTCCCTTATTTCCTTTTGGTGCAACTATAAGGTTCTTATTTGTATAAATGATTGGGTATCATTTGTAGAAAACCGTGTCTTTTAGTAACGTTTTCTATTTTTGGTACTTCTTATATGTGGGCATGTTTTTCGCCCTTTCTGATGAAATTTGATACCTTATCAAAGAATCGGTATGGGAATGCTGATGAGTTTAATCCATTGATTATACGTTACATCTGCCTCTGGGGAAAGGTGTAGTCAATAACATTTAGATGAAACTAGAAA
>NW_025884861.1:0-3533 GCF_002878395.1 Capsicum annuum
AAAATAACTGAAGAAATGGGAAGACACTTGTGCAAGGTGAAATTTGGCGATCTGAATGCTCATTATTTGAGACCTGCTATAATACCTTGGTTTTTTCTGAGCGGTCGTCAGGTTCACGGTAGAGGGAAGGCATGGGAGTTGCTTTGAAATTGATTTCTCCATAGATGTTTGATCTCTGCTTCTTTCTTTTCCTGTACATAGCACAACGTAAATCAAATGAACAGTCAGTTTTTCTTTTCCTGCACATAACACAAAGTAAATCAAACGAACAGCCAGCATGAAGTAAATCAAACAAACAGTCAGTCAGTATTTCTAGCTTCTGATAAAATAATTGTCATCTAACTCTGGCCAATGATATTTTACACACCATTGGTTTCAATTTGTTTGTCATACTTTCCTTGTTAGTCCGTTTCAAAAAGATTGCATTTTTTCTTTTTTGGCAATTCTTTAATTCCAAATTTCCACATGACACAATTAAGACCACACGATATATCACATGACTTTAAAGAGCTAACACTCAACAATTAGCAGCCTATGATTCTCCATATTAATTTGGACCTGTTTTCGTTAGTCACAACAATCAGACCCCGGGTTTATTACCTGGGTTCTTGCTTGGAGCTGACGTGTTTCTTCCTCTTTGGCATGCATTTTCTCCTCAATCTTCATAGAGAACTGACATCAATATCAAAAACTTTTTTTAGGTTTTATACGACATTTTATAAGACACAAGAAATTGGTTCTTGCCTCTTTCCTTTTCCTGGCCCGCTCTTCAGTTATGAAACAGAAACTAGATCCATTTTGTTTCAGGCATGGTTAACATGAATTTCCACTCTCCTTATCCTTGTACAACAAAAATATGTCTAAGATATATGTTTATGAACACAATATGGAGTTAAAGCTCAAAATTTCTCCACGACATATACATGTTTACACTTTGATATAATCTATGGCTAACTTTCTCTGTACAGGAAGCACGAGAAGCGACAACCTTTCTTGCTATTGGTTGTTCTTCAGTGCTACATCATTCAATAATAAACGAGGTTGAGAAAAATAGGATGAATCAGTGCTACCAAAATATCCCACATTTTCAACATGGTAAAGCAGCATACCTTTTATATTGATTAAGTACATTAGCTTTTAAACCTGAAGAAACCTGTATAAAGCAAGTTATCTGTTTCCGTAAAATTCGATGATCAATTTAAGAATAACTGAAGAACAATCTAACTAAAAAGAAAGTTAAGTAATAGTTCAACAGAATTGAAATAGCAAGTTTACTCATCTGCATTGAAATTTAAAGATAACACTAAGCCTAAACCTGATACAAACCTCTTGATCATTAAAACCTGAATTTCCAGCACCGAGATTAAATTTGCTTCAGCTTCCAGACATTCAGGAACACTCTGAAGAACATCAGAACTATTGGTATCTTGTTCAGTTTGGGGTCCAGAATGGCAACTTATACTATCTTCTCCGCCACATTCTGTGACTTTAATGTCTCCGTTGCTTGATCCTTCTCCCCCATATTTTGTGACTTCAATGTATCCGCTGTTTGATTTATCAAAACTCTCCTCAAAGCGTGCAGAATCACCAACCTCATTCACTCGCTCAGAATCTCCATCATAGCCTGTATTCTCGGCTTGATACTTTCCATTCTTCGATAAATGGGTTAAGCTATCATAATTTTCATCAAAGCGTGCAGAATAGCCAACTTCATTAACATGCTCAAAGTACCCCACATAACCTTCATTTTCTCTAGCCTGATACTTTCCATTCTCCAGTAAAGTGGCTGCTCTGTCATTTTCACTAGCATGTTAATGAAGTTGGCCATTCTGCACGCTTTGATGAAAATTATGATAGCTTAACCCATTTATCAAAGAATGGAAAGTATCAAGCCAAGAATACAGGTTATGATGGAGGTTCTGAGTGAGTGAATGAGGTTGGTTATTTTGCATGCTTTGAGGAGAGTTTTGATGGATCAAAAAATGGAGACATCGAAGTCATAGAATGTGGGGGAGAAGGATCAAGTAACAGAGACATTGAAGTCATGAAATGTGGCGGAGAAGATAGTATAAGTTACAAATCTGGACCCCAGACTGAACAAGATACCAATAGTTCTGATATTCTTCAGAGTGTTCCTGAAAGTCTGGAAGCTGTAGTAAAATTTAAGCTCAGTGCTGGAAATTCAGTTTTTAATGATCCAGAGGTTTGTATCAGGTTTACGCTTAGTGTTGTCTTCAAATTTCAATGCAGATGAGTAAACTTGCTATTTAAATTCTGTTGAACTATTACTTAACTTTCTTTTTAGTTAGATTGTTCTTCAGTTATTCTTAAATTGATCATCGAATTTTACGGTAATAGATAACTTGCTTTATACAGGTTTCTTCGGGTTCAAAAGCTAATGTACTTAATCAACATAAAAGGTATGCTGCTTTACCATGTTGAAAATGTGGGATATTTTGGTTGCACTGATTCATCTAAATTTTCTCAACCTCATTTATTATTGAATGATGCAGCATTCAAGAACAACCAATAGCAAGAAAGGTTGTCGCTTCTCATGTTTTCTGTACAAAGAAAGTTAGCCATAGATTATATCAAAGTGTAAACAGGTATATATCGTGGAGAAATTTTGAGCTTTAACTCCATATTGTGTTCATAAACATATATCTTAGACATATTATTGTCGTACAGGGATAAGGAGAGTGTAAATTCATGTCAACCAGGCGTAAAATAGAATTAATCTAGTTTTTATTTCAAAACTGAAGAGCGGGCCAGGAAAAGGAAAGAGGCAAGGACCAATTTCTTGTGTCTTATAAAACGTCGTATAAAACCTAAAGGAAGTTTTTAATATTGATATCAGTTCTTTATGAAGATTGAGGAGAAAGTGCATGCCAAAGAGGAAGAAATGCGTCAGCTCCAAGCAAGAGCCCAGGTAATAAACCCGGGGTCTGATTGTTGTGACTAACGAAAATAGGTCCAAATTAATATGGAGAATCATAGGTGTCTAATATTAGAGTGTTAGCTCTTTAAAGTCATATGATATATCGTGTGTCTTAATTGTGTCATGTGGAAATTTGGAGTGGCCGCTCTGTCATGATTTTCAATAAAGCATGCACAATGGCCAATCTCATTAATATTCTCAAAGTCCCCCTCATAATCTGTATTCTCAGATCCATCAATACTAGCTTGAGAATCATCCCTATCCTGACAGTCGGATAAACTCTGGCTTAGAAGTGCCCTTCTTCTAAAAAGCTCCTCAAAATATGCCTTTTTCTCAGTTACAGAACCTAGCTTGAAGTATTTCTCAACCTCTTCAAGATACCTGTTGTGTGTGAAAGAAGACCTCCTCTCCTAACATAAAGCTTTATTCTCAAATCTACCGAATGAGATAGATCCAGATTGTCACGAATCTGTTTGTCAATTTGGGTAAGTAAATAAAGATCAGGTAGAAAGTAAAAGAGCCACATAGATTTAGTTCTCATGGAAAAGCTTCATTTCTCCCTAATGGTCTAATTAGTAATGTCTCAAGTAGTGTA
>NW_025884862.1:0-1622 GCF_002878395.1 Capsicum annuum
TGATCACCGCTCATAGACCATGAAATTGCACGATAAAGAAATGAAGGCATGGGACATGAGGAATGACTTTTGGTTCACCCCCTACATAGAATACGCGGGGCAAAAGATAATGGATTGAACTTGATAATACTGGCCATTAAGAATGCAACCCAAGAAACCGACTACGAGAAATCCTAAATTGTGATTGCCCCATGACTGAGATGTCGTATGGGTTAGGAAATCACAACTCGAGCAAGGATCCAACCTAATCGCACTTTTCAAAAATAATTCATGCGTTGTACATCCAAATGCTCCATCGATGCATGCCCAACACCGACCCTAATGCCTTGCAGTAGATGTCGTGTGTTGATTCCTATGCAGGAATTTCAAGGATAAAACATAACCACTTGATGTGATAGCCCACCCTTGGGGGAGAAAAGGTAATGAAGGCGCGCCGAGGCTTGTGCACGGGCGTCGCCTACTTTTATCACTGGTACTCGATGCAGATTCATATATCGCCAAAAGAGGTTTGCAACAAGGATTTTATAGGAGAACTTGCGAAAGGATCATTTTTTATCTCTCTTCAAAGGAGGTTTGTACTTCCGTCCTTGAAAAATTCCACTAAGTGTTGAAAGTTCACCTCACCCTCGAGCACCCATACACAAGCTTAGATGTGCCTCTATAACCTTTGCTCCCTTCTAAAGGTAGGCTATTGCATTAGATGGGAATTGTTTTTCCTTGCAAAATTCTCATGGGTAGTAGTTCATGACATTTTTTGCTAGGCATTGGGGTCAGTGTTAAGCGTGCATCGATGGAGAATTTGGATGCAGATGCCTGAGTTGTGTTTTGCATGTGTGATTAGGCTTGATCCCTACTTAGAAGCAATGTCCTGACCTGTATTCCATCTCAGTCATGGGGCAAGCACAATTTAGGTTTTCTCAAAGTTGATTTCTTGTGTTGCATTCGTAATGACCAGGCATTATCAAGTTCAATTCATTATCTTTCGCCTCTCGCATTTCGTGCATAGGGTGAACCAAAAGGCCTTCTTCATGTCTCATTCCTTCTTTAGTTCATTGTATAATTTAATAGTCCATGAGCGGTGGTCAAAATTATCAGATGCGGTAGATGCAATTGGATGGGTCTTCATCAGCTCTTATCTTCCCAGCGACCCTTGAAAATCCAGAGGAACAAATATCGTCCATGCCCGGTCGTACTCATAATCGCATCAGGTCTCCAAAGTAAATAACCTCTAGTTAATGAAAAAATACAGGAAAGGGAAGTCGACAAAATAAATCCATAACTTTGGTAAAAGGATTGGCTTTGAGGGTTGGGCACAGGGGTCCCAGTCCCGAAGCTGTTGGCTGTCAATGGACTGCTTGAGATACTCCCCCGATTAGAGTGGGTTTCCATGTGTAGGCCAGGGGACGAGCTAGGAACGGTTCCTTTGAGGGCTTAAAAATGGTGCGAACAAGGAGAATTCAGTTGTTTAATTAAAATAAAGCATTGTGATAGTCCCAACGGATGTTCACACAATGTGATTTCTTTTAGTTGTTATTTTTACTTCTCATTCTATATTTTTGTATAAAAGAATTTTTTATTATTTAGGATTGGCATATGGCCATTCTAAGGAAACAAGGTCATTT
>NW_025884863.1:0-1667 GCF_002878395.1 Capsicum annuum
TTCCCATTTGGATTGGATTTGGAGGGCTAAAAGAATGGGTGACTTAAGTTTCTAAATCTAATAATAAAAAACGACTGTAAAGGCTTGAAGGCATGGCCTGTTGAAATTAGAAGATCACTTTCAGGATTTTTCTTTAAGCTAGTGAATATAGGCCAGTTATGAAAAAGGGTAAATATACACTATTTTTTTAATGAGGGATATATCCCCTTGAAATTATTTTTTCCTTTACTAATTAACTCTTTGTACATAATCAAATACTTCAAAACTTGCATCACTGATTATTCCTATCATTTAGATCAAGAAAGTAAAGCTACTATTTCGACCATGACAACATAATAAAAATATTTCCTTATTCCATTTAACTAAACAAAAATAACTTAAGTCTTTCATATCAATATTTTTAAGAATATAAGGAAAATATGATCAGAATTTTACTCCAACAACATTTAGGCTACCTAATGAGTGGGAGTACGTCCACACTACCCAATTCTTTGTTGAATCTTGGAGAACAAACTTCTACCCACTATCTAGGCCTATTGGACAACCTACAAGGGTAATACTTCAACATACAAGTATAAAAACAATGGTAATGTTTTTATGTTTGTAGGTTGATGTTTAACCTGGTAGGTTGTAAAGTAGAACTAGAAAGTAGGCTTGCAGTCGAACTCCACCAAGGTCTTACTTGATACGACCAGATAGAGCTGATAAAGTTGGCTTTAAAGGAAATAAGCTTGTTGTTGGAGTCAATGAAGAGTTGGGTGGTGTGGACTCAGACAAAAAGAGAAAAGAGGAGCAAGAAGTTGTGCTTGAAAATTCCTAACTCTCAAGGTGTTAGAAAAAGCAACTGAAGGGTGAAAAATTAAAGAACAAAAGAAGAATTTTTATAATTGATATGAGATGGTTTAACAAGATAATATGTAAGAATCTTATAAATAACTTTATATAAACAATGATTTACATTATATTTTGTCAAAATTTAGAATTTGATCAAACTTATCAATCTTAACAACTTACCAAAAGCATAGTATTCTTAGTAAGATATCAACATCACAAAAGGTAAAAGAATTATTGTTATTTATTAATTTTTGACCAGTGAATGGCAATTCAATATAAAATCATGCAAGATGATATGAATAATAACAAAATCCTCAACACCCTCGCGAGGAGGGATCCAAACCCAGTGGAAACATCATTTTTTAGCCTTTTTTCTGTTACCTTTTTACCTTATATTTCCCAGTCAACTCTTTTTTTTTTTCAAAAAATGAATAATTTTTTTTATTTTTACGTTTTTGTTGCCTCACGACTAATTCCATTTATACAACCCCCCTCCCCTACCCCTCCCTTTTTATTGTCCAAATATTACTTTATTTTATTAGAAACTTACAAATTTAAAATTTTGAATTCGTCTCTGCTAATGGGTAGATACCAAGCTTTTCACAAGACAAAACTGTGCAGCTTGGAAAAGATTTTTTTTTTTTTTGGAATCGCTATGCTATGCTTAGTGGGAATATCTTATTAATATTAAAAAATAACATACAAATGACACAGAACAAAAGCTAAAGCAAAATCCAAAGAAATATCAAGCAACTCTCCTCAGCCTTCATGGCAATAGATTCGTCTTTTGGGCAGCAATTTTGGTGATTTCTGATAAGTGTTAATGGAGTTGT
>NW_025884864.1:0-1336 GCF_002878395.1 Capsicum annuum
GCATCCGATTAAATTCATGAACTTGACTGCTCTAGAAGAGAGTAGCACTATATATCACGGATATTTGAAAGGCAGTACTGGTAGTGAGGAATTGGATAAAAAGTTTGAACCAATTGAGTTAGAAGAGGATGAAGAATCTGAAACCGATCCAGATGAGGAAGAATTTCAAATAGATGCTGATTTAGATGACGGTGAGAAAGTTGAAATTGAAGGAGTGGATGTGTTGGAGATTGAAGAATCTTCCGCAATTCAATTAGCCGAGGTAAATGGGGCTGATAGCTTAGAAAAGGATGTAGAACAAGGAAAGCATGATTTGGTAGAGACTGAAAAAGTTTCTGTTGTCCCAGCTGAGGGGAATGAATTTGATAGTTCAGAAAGGGATTTGGACCAAGAGCTTAGAAATTCTAATATTGAGGTTGAGTTGGTTGAATCCCAATCTTTCATTGCTGATAATGCACTTGAGTCGATGATTGACAATCCTGAAAGCATAGAGAAAGAAATTTCTGCTGTTGAAGAAGCCCAACCTTTGGAAATGATGGAGTCTCCAATAAGACATGATGAAGATAATGTTGGTGCATATCAGACCCTGGGAATTTCCTCACTTGTACTGAGTCTGCTTGCTGGTACAGTTCTCTACGTGAAGAGAAGAAGTGATAAGACTTTGCATCCAGTAGCAGTCTCAAGTAAGAAATTTGCCACACACCATGTTGTCAAAGAAAAGCATTCCTCTCAAAATTGGCCTATAGAGGTCGATGTCGCAGGAGTGAGACGTCCGTCTGAGATGAACATCTTTCAAATAAGTTCATCTCATAGCAAGAAATATCCCAAATCAGAGGATGAGGCTCAGAGCATTGAGAAGAAACCTAGAAAGAGTAACAGGGGAGAATCCTTGGCTGCATCTGAGTTCTCAATGGGTTCACCTTCATATAGAAGTTTCACTACATATGTGAGGATTCCTGCCAAGCATGTGAGTGTATTTAACTTGGTATATTCTATCTTCTTTGAACATAAACAATCCTTTTTGAATAGCCAAATCTATTCTCTTACTTATATATTTTCCTTGTGAAATTTTGGCAAGTGGAGGAGAAGAAGTCATCATCCCCGTAAGACGCTCGAGCAGAATTAGAAGCCATGTCAATTTCTCCATGAAGATTCCGAAGTCGCGTCACTGCTGCATTGACAACTGAAGGAAAATTGCTCTTTTGCTTCTCAACAAATCAGTCTTAGTAGGATTTTAACTGAAGTGATTCAAGTGTGATTTGTAGGATTTTAATGTTTTAATTAGTTTGCTGATGTTATAATGTTGTTAGTGAAACTTTCTGCATGCTGCCTCCGT
>NW_025884865.1:0-1390 GCF_002878395.1 Capsicum annuum
GTTTTGGGAAAAATCTTGGAACAAATCAATGACAAACTTTCTAAGTTCAAAATCTCTGAGAAAGCTGAGTCCAACAACCAAAAAAATGCTCTTTCTAAACTTACCAGTGATTGTTTTTCTACTAAGAAAAACTATTACAAAAAACCTTCTCCTCCAGATGTTCAGTTTGAAGAAAATCCCTACCTTTCCACCTTTAACCATGATGGTAGAGGAATAACTAAATGGAATGTTGACGGTTTGGCTGAACACTAAATCTACAACAAACTCCATGGAATGGGCGTTTCTATTACCGCTTACAAAATCAGAGGAGCCACGGATAAAGAAGCTGCTACCATGATCATATCAGGTTTCACTGGTATGATAAAACATTGGTGGGATAACTACTTCACCGACGATGTCAAAAACCTGATCTATGGAGCCACAGCCGTAGAAATGTAGTTAAGACAGAAAATGGCCAAGAAATTCTTGAGCAAGTAGCAAAAGAAGACGCTTGTACCACTCTCCTATATCATATAGCTAGACATTTCATAGGAGAACCCAAATTATTCTAAGATAGGAGACTAGAAATCCTCAATAATCTCACCTGCAAAGACTTAGTAGACTTTCGATGGTACAAAGATACCTTCCTGGTAAAGGTCATGATTCGACCTGACTGTAACAATGATTTCTGGAAGGAACGATTCATTAGTGGTCTCCCTTCTCTTTTCGCCAAAAAGGTTAGAACCAAAAGTAAGGATAGATTCGAAGGAAAGATTCCTTACGATATCCTAACCTATGGTGACTTAATCAGTTTCATCACTACTGTAGGGATAGATCTCTGCACTGACCTCAAGCTTAAGAAACAACTTAAGAAAGATAGTACTTCCAAATATGGACTGGGAACCTTCTGCCAAGACTATGGATATACCAGTCCTAGCAAAAAGCATAGAAAGAAGTCCTCAAGACCTCACAAAAAACCTACCTCTAACAAGAAACCCTTCAAAAGGGAATCTTATAAACTTAGTAGAAAATCTACCAAGCGAAAAACCTCAAAGGCTAAAGATACTTGTTGGACTTGTGGCAAGGCAGGCCACAGGGTGAAAGATTGCAAATCTAACAAGAAAAAGAAAATAAATCAGTTGGATCTCTCTGAAGAGACCAGAGCTAGTTTATTCTCTATAATGGAAGATTCGCCTGAGTCTTCTGAGTCTTCTGACTCTTATAACTCATCTAGTGATGACTAATGCGATGAGGAATTCATCAACGCCGCCTATGAGATGGATCAATCCCAATCTGGCCATGAATGTGCCTGTAACAGTACCTTCTGCACATGCACCAGAAAGACTGGTAATGTCATTTCAGGAAATCCTAAAGAAATCCTGTTTGACATTATAGAACACATCCAGGATGA
>NW_025884866.1:0-2606 GCF_002878395.1 Capsicum annuum
CCACATCATGTTGGGATGTTAAATCAAGCATTTTTTAGGAAGAAACCCAAGGATTTGGTACTTGATTTTACTTTTATTTATAAAAAGAAACTAGAAAATTTTTTGGTGCCCAGGCCCAATGGGTCATCGTACAAGTCAAAGGGCAACCCAATGATACGTAGTGTTATTTGAACGAGTTATAGCTTTATGTTGTTACTCATCACTTTGAGTCATAGAGACTAGCGATTTCCACTTAAGTAAGTTACCTAAGTCCTATGCTACAGAGGGAGATCAAGACTCATGGCCTTACATAATGGGTGACAAGATTGGGTCATCGTCACTGGGAAAAATTTGATCCAAATTTTAAATAGGAATGACCCAACCCAACCCAACTCACAATATAATAACTAGAATTGATGTGATTCGATTCCACTTCCTTTTCAAAATAGTTGAACACCCTTCATCTTCCATAACAATAACTACACAATTAACAACGACTAATTAAGCACTAATCACTCAAAAAAACTAATAACTTTGGATTATTGCTATTTATTTGTGCCTAAAGTTGAACTCACCAAGTGATTATCTCCAATTTAATCACTTTCTCATTCATCATTGCTCAAATCACAAGCCCTTTGATTTTGGTAGTGAACCATATGGGTACTTCAAACCCTAGGTTTAAAAGATTTAAAAATTAAACTAGTTAATGTATATTATTTTGATTCACTTGTTTTTGATGCTATAAAGTAGTATCACTTGTTGTGTGTAAATTAGGTGCTTATGTAAGTGTTTTATTATTATTCGGGAAGAAGTTTGAGTAACCTCGATGTTTTGGTTTGTGTTTGTGCTGGAGCAGTGGTTTCTCTACCACTCTAAATATTGCTTGATTTGTTTCATAGAAGAATAGATGTGGGAAATTTTGTGTTAAAAATATACATAAATCAGCACTAACATTTTACAGTCCTTACGACTCTTTTAATGACTTGTACCTTGACGCTTTGAGCCATTGTGTAAGTCATAAATACTGAAACTATGGCCCAAAAATTTTTTAAGTCTTTGAAAAATTATCCACTTCTTTCCTAATGATTCACCCAATGTATCATGACCTGAACGAGGGCATGGCCATTACGGGTATCTCAAGTACACCATGGACCGAAGACCACCCCCTTTGCCTAGCCAAAGAAAACATAATGCTCCTAACAACAGCAGAATTTTGAACATTTAGCAAGATAGAACATAATAAGTTCAAAGGTATCTAAGAGTGTCAACATCAATACCTAATACCCAAGTACATAGTAATATCTACAAAGCCTTTACTAATACAAAAACAATCTAAGTCGGGACATGCCCCGACGATAGCTAATAAGATCCAAAAGAATAGTCAATGACAATAGAAAACCAACACATGAAATAAGGTCTTCTGAAGTATGAAAGCTCACCACTTCAATCTGACTGATGAGCTAACCCATGATTACATAGTCACTGTGCAAGAAGAGTAGAAGAATTTCTGGTGCATGCATCATGTGGGGATACAACATTCAGAGATCGTTAGCGGGTTGAGCATTAGCATGTAACTCAGGGATAAGGGATAAGGTAATTCCATGATCAATAATTCAAAATCAGTCCAAAAATCCAAATAAACAAAGGCATAAGCAAATACATATACATAATGTGCCGGGGTAGGGAACAAGGCTTAGAATGAAATTTGAAGATCTCAACTTGGATTGTGTAGCTTGACCATCGTAAAACTACCCATAAGCTATATGGGTCCAGTGTCTTCCCTTGCTGGGCCACAGTGCATGTTATCCATATGAATCGGGGATATCGTAGAAAGATGAGGCATCCTCGTATCCTTCACCATCCATGATACAATTATATACATATAGTGTGAGATAAGAACATAGTCATCAAAACCAACCCTCATGTTCGCAAACATGAGTTTCCGTTATCAGTCCTTAGGGAATCAAACCTTCATGGCTAGCTAACACAAACCTCATTAAGACAAACTTAAACATTTAAAATATAACCAAAGCATTACATTAAGGAGTCAATCATTAAGGAATCATAAAGTGGTATGCCATACCGACTATAGATTGCAAGTAATGTCATTAAGCAAAAACTTTAGGGAATCTTTGTAATCCAGACTCCATTATTAAAATCAACTTAGGGGATTAATTGTACCCCACAAGGTTTTCAAGTTCATTATTATCTACTTGGGGGAATAATTGTACTCCACAAGGTTTTCAATCCATCCGTAACCATTTTTCCATTCATAAAATGCATTAGTTTCAAAGAAATAGGTCAAGCCAATTGATAATCACATTCCTAAATCAATTATGCAATTGGGTTGGGGTTCTTATCAATATCAATACAAAAATCCAATTATTTGGGGAATCTGTGTGCCCTTAATTATATTGTTAACAAGTTTGGGGAATCATTGTACCCCTAAATTCATTCACCATTCCCATTCAACCCAATGATTGTAAAAACCAACATTTCAACACATACTAAATCAATAGTAATCATGAGAAAAATATTCAAATAATTTATATCCAAAACCCTCAACCCATTCAAAACCCAACATTTAAACCATGTGAATAATAACCAAATTTCATGCCATTAAGAAA
>NW_025884867.1:0-1972 GCF_002878395.1 Capsicum annuum
AGGCCTAAGAAATCTCTCAAATTTTTAATAGATTTAGGTTTGCCCCAATGCAACGTGGCTTTAATTTTCACCTCATCTATGCTTACCCCAAACAGCACTAATTGTATAGCATAAATACCACCCTTTTCTAAGTAATTGTACTTTTTTCTATTCGCAAAGAGTTGGTTAGCTCTTACTAGATCAAATACAATTTCTAAATAGGTTACATGTTCCCTAATATTTTGTACCATAAAATAAAATAAATTATAAAATATGAGTACCAACTTTCTGATACACGGTTGACATATCTTGTGCAAAAGAGCTTGAAAAGTGGATGGAGCATTAGTGAGACCAAATTTAATTACTCTAAACTTCTAAAGATAGTAATATGTTTTGAATACTATTTTGTGTTTATCCACGTCCTTTAGAATCTGGTGGTAGCCAACCTTAGATTCAATTTGGAAAATATTATGCTCCTTGTAATACATCCTGCTTATCCTCTAGCACAGGTATTAGATATTTTTTTATTGTTATCTTATTCCACTTTTGAGAGTCAAAACAAAGTCTCCAACTGGAATTTTTTGCAGCTGTTACAACTAGTGAAGAAAAGCAAACAAACTAATGGTCACCATCTGATCTTTAAGCATTATTTTTATTATACTCCTAATTGAATTATTCTACTAAAAGATTATCGATAAGGCCTGATGTTAATAGGCTTAGATCTTGGCAGCAACTCAATTCGGTTGTCCCATGAGTGGGAAGGTGGAAATTCCTTGGGCATTTGGAAAATATCCGAACAACAAAGGTTCTACTATTTTATGAATATGTTCTTCTTCCTTCTTTGCCTCAATCATTATTAATTATATCACGTTGTTGGATTTTTATTATTTAGATCGCTTTATCATGTCCTTTGCTTACATTATGGATATAGGCTTAGAATTCGTGTAACTTAATAAATGAATGACTTGTTATTCCCTAAAGAAGAAAATTCCTAATAGTTTGGTATGCTAAGCAATAAGTGAAAATGAGTCTATCCAATCCATTCCAAGGACAATATCACATCCCCAAAATGTAACAATCTTAAATCAACTATGAGCTCAAGGTCTTTCATTTCCCATTAGAACGTCTTGCAAATCTAGCTAAACATCACATTTTGACCATTTTCCTTTCTAACCCTCAAGGTTATAACAAGTGTTTTTACATCGGCCTCTAGAATCTTAATTACATGAGGGTCGACAAAGTTATGGGTGAATCCACTATAAACTAAGACTACCATTTTTCTTTCTTAGCCCACCTAAGGTTTTTGATGGTGTAAGGTTCTTATTTGCATAAAAATGAGGCCATTAATGATAATACCCTTTATTCTAAGCACTCTAGCCTCTATTCAATGGTAGGATCCACAATCGCCTCTTGTACGTTAGAATTTCCTCCTCTTCAATGGTGTGTATAGCAATGGGTGAGCATTGGTGGATTGGTGTATATTTATCATTAAGCTTACAAAAAAGAATCGTCACTCTATATTCTTCAAGGTATAATTTCTTACTTCCTATTGACCTCATAACAACCATAGTGGAAGCATGGGTGGATGGTAAGAGTATGGGAGGTTTATGTGAGGAAAACAATTGTTTTCAGAGTAAATTTAGATAATTGTTCATATAAGTTATTGAAGTATTTTTCATGTAATCTAGCACAACTCTAAGCTTCAATCAGTGTTTGTGGGTTAACCCATCCAACTAAGTTTATAATATCAAACTTCAAAATACCATTAAAATATATGAAAAATAAGATTACTTAAGAGATGGATTAACAATGATAACAAAGAAACAAAGTTTTTAAAAACTCCAGTATTAGATCTCCACAACTGTAATTTGATCCTTCTTATTGGATTCCAACAAAACTTGCATGGGTTTGGTATTTTTCAAAGCTCAGGCAAACATCATCATAGAAGCTAGACCAAGTAACATGGTCTTCTCTTTCAATCACTGAAGAAACT
>NW_025884868.1:0-25876 GCF_002878395.1 Capsicum annuum
TATGTGTCATAGACCTTGTCCACAATTTGTAGATTCTCCTAGTGAAAATAAGAAAAATTTAATGTTGTAGGGCATTGTCCATGAGTTGAATCCATGAGTCATAAAGTACGTCTATGACTCGTAGATTTCTCTTATGGAAATCAGAAAAAAATTAGGTCTTAGAATATAAAATAAGAGTGGAATCCACGGGTAGTGAACTATGTCTATGACCCATAAGTTCAAATCATGGAAATTAGATAATTATTTTTGTTATTTATTTTTATGTTATTTTAAAAGCCTTTCCCATATGTGAGTTGCCCTATATCGTCCACTTTTAATCCCTATAGATACCCAAAACCCAAATTATGACCTCTGTCCATTTCTAAAACTCTATTACCCTAATTCCCTCTTCCTTAATTCAAAATACAAAACCCTAATTCTGTATACAAAACTCATAAAATAATCGGAACCCCTACTATAATACTCAAACTAGTTTCCATTGAGTTTTCTTTACCCTAATACACTAATTCCCACTCCCGGCTCCTGGGGGTCAACCCACACACCGGTGTAACAAAGTATAGTGAAAATTTTTGGATGAACTCATGTGTTAAATACTCGTTATTCCTAGATCTTCCCAGGTATGGAAATTCTATTTATTATTTTTTGTATGTTGATTCACCATTATTCGAAGTAGGGTTGTAATTGTGATTTTATGCTCTTAAAGGGGTACTCAAGTTGGCATAATTGAGTTAAAAATTAATTGTATGATAATTTTAACAATGTTGCCTCATAATAATGGTGAAAATATGTTCGATATTGATTTGAATATTTCCAGTCTAACCCATAATTCATGAACTTCATTCACTATTCATGAATTGAACTCATAGGAATCAGAACTGGGAATCATGCAATTTGGTTTTGTCTTTGTAGTTCACTAGTGGGTTCCATGATTCATGAACCTAGTCTATGAATCATATACTAGAATCATGAATTTTAGACCTAAAGTTCATGAGTTGGGTTCATGAGTCATGAACCCAGTCTACAATTCATAGACTGGAATAATGAACCTCAAACATGAGTTATACTATGTTTGGTTACTTCCTAGATATTTATTTTGTGTGCTAATTCCTTTTTACCAATTACTATGCCACCCAAAGGCACTCAAAAATATAGTGATGCATCTCCCACACCCAAAAGAAGGGCTAATGCTCATGAAACATAATCTATACTTTAGGATAAGCCTTTAAAATAGGAGAACTTTGGGTCTGAGGAGGTGTATGAGATTGATAAAGATGATACCCCACTTTTTCATTATTGTATGAGGCAAAGGACAACAGATCAAGCTACAAATTAATTCACACCACAGGTCACCCTCATTACCTTAGTAATAGGTTTCATCTACTATACAGGTAGAAACCTCTTCCCAGTTTAAAAAAAAAAGAGAAATCATTTGACTTTGGTGATAATTGATGTACCAAATCATGAAATTACATGTTCCATCTTCAGTGATGGATAATTGCATGTTTTATAACAACTATTAGTGTTTTTAATGTGTTTTATACTTGATCACAGAAATCAAACTCAAGGGTAGGAAAAATAGTAACTTAAGATAAAAAGTCCTATGATGTGGTGTATTATGAGTCATCAGTACCCTGACGAATTATCAAATCTTTCCATCAACAAGAACCAATAAAGAAGGAAAGTAGAAGTTTGTTGATGTGCCATCCAAGTTATGATAGATCATCACCAAAGTTGTCAGAGTTCAATATAATCCATGGAAACTGTAGGCCATGAAACGATTAAGGAGATGGGCCATCAGACGAGTGACAGACCATCACTAAAGCCATTACGACTCAGCATATATATTTATTCATGAAGAAGATGATGATTCATTATACAAACATCGCCCGCTTAGCAAATCATCCCAGCAGTCGTCAACCATGATGCGACAACCCTGATTTGAAATTTAGATCCCACTATGTTGTAGCCTATAAATACCAAGTCGAGTATTTATAATAGGTATCTTTACCGGGAGCTAACCTTTGTAATGTATCTATTCTTGAGAAATGAGCTTTATGAGTTCAAAAATATAGTATTGTTAGTTTGAATATCGATTGAAGTTCTGAATTTACACATTGTAAGTTCTAATATTTATGTTATGAAATCAAGATTTTCCATCTTTTTTCTTATCATGAGCGGCTAAAACTCTACAACTAGGGTTATGGTATCCTTGATGGAAATTCACTTTAAGGGTTATAGGTTAATAAATTTTGTACTATGCTTGTGATTGTATTGCTTTTCGCTTCATCTTAATAGGTTCTATTGGTTGAAAAATTTAAAACATGCCCTAAAACTTATCTTTCTTGAGTAAAGAAGTTATTGTTAAAAAAAGAGATTAGTAACAAGAATTATAGTTTTCAACTTCTAAATAAAGATTAATCTCTTCGGGATTACATTGAATTATTATTTCATCCTCTTAAGTCTGAAAGAATTAAGGTGAAAAACATCTTTGAATGTAATGAAACATATAGATGGAGAATCGACCTCAAAGTCCTTATAATTACATGTAATTGTATAAATTCACATACCCTAAAATCGTAAAGTGATTAAATATCGAGGTGAATAGTATCCTAGTTTGGTCTTTCTTGATTTATAATACATTATAGGTAATACGATGATATTTTGACATACTATAATCACTTATTCAATTTTATATAAAAAAACCACTATTTTGCAAAACTAATGTTTAATCATCAATTAACATATATACAACTTGATTAACATCCTATTCCCCGTGGATTCAACCTTAACATTGTTGGGTAATATATTTGACAAAGATTTCTTACACTTCTTAATAAGAGAGTTATAGTTTTGGTGTATCAAATTTTGGCGTTGTTGCCTGGGAATATGTTTGTGAATTCAATTTATGTGTGTTAATTGACTTTTAGTCTAGTTTCCTAATTTTACTTTTATTTCTTGTTTATGTGTTTTCAATCTATTGATTATGCATTCTATGCACTTGTAATTTATGAGAACCTATAATACCTTTTGATCCTAAACTCCCTATAACTCTAATGAGGAAAATAGAAGCACACCAAAAGGTAGATAGATTAGCTTCACTTGCCGCCTATAGTTAAACCAATAGAATATTGATGCACCAGTCATGTATAAAATAATAACAATGACAACCTAGGTATGATGAGTTCTTTGACCTATTGAATAGGTGACATGTAATCAATGTCGTACGAAAAAACTATAATCAGAAAGCACGCGCCAGAGGATGCCAACAGCATACAGTGAATTTTATTGGACAATAATGATACTGATATGGATAGAGTGGGTGCTACTAGAGCAATTGTGCTACCCCCATTGGCTTCAGGGGTAAAGTATAATATCATATTTATGATGATATAATTTCTTAATCTGAAAGGTTTTTTTGTAGACTACCAGGTGATGATCCTAATAGGTAATTGGTAAATTTTGTCAACATCTGCAAATCTTTTGACTTTACTATAGTTGGGAAGAATTATGTTTGATTGATGTTCTTATGTTGTCTCTATTTGTGGAGGGAACTCTATGGTTGGCTGAGCTAGCTCCTAATTCTATAACAAACTAGAGGTAATTGAAAAGATCTTTACTAAAATGGTCTTTTTATTATCTAGGATATTATAATTGAGGGATGGGATTAGTAATTTTAGGTAACTTCCTAATAAGGCACTTTATAAAACTTTGTTGAGGTTTACAAAGAATTTGATTTAATGTTTGAATCACAAGATGGCCGAAGAACACTTGCTGGAGATATTCTAAAGAGAACTAAATTCAAACACAAAACCAATAATGGATAATGCAGCGGGTATGCTTTTATGGATTGTACTTTTACTGAGGCAACTAATATCTTGGATAGGTTAATGAAAACTAGTAGAGCTTGACATACCAGGGATTTTGAGGAAGCTAGCAATACTTATTCTATTGGAATATCTGTGAAACAACGTTGAAAAAAAAGAAGAACATGACCAAGACATAGCTCATATAAATATTCAAATGGACTTACTCACTAAAAACTTATTGTCTGGTAACATTGAGAAAGTCAAGACTATTGGATCTCATAGTAAAGCAATTGAATTTGATTTTGAAGAAAAGGTTAATTATTTGAATAATTGGGGTGGGGGGTTGTGCTAATAACCAAGGAAATAAAGGTCAAAACTATCATAGGGATATCAATTATGAAAAGTCTAGTTATAAAGACCATGAATAAGGGAAATGTAAGAGTAAAGGTGACAAAACTGGGTTGCAAGTGCCACCTGGGAGTTGTAATAATGTTGTCAATGATTCAGGGAAGATGTATATGGAATCTATGATGGATAAATTGATAAAATGGGAGGAGTATACTGATCCATATTTCTAGAAAATAAGAAGAAACTTATCAATTATGAGTCAGCTGGTGGGTTCCAATTCCACTTTAATTAAGCAGTTCGATCACCAAATGAGTCAGTTGTTCATAGCTTTTAATCAAAGGAAGATCAAAACTTTACCGAGTGATATGGTCCCAAACCCGATGAATGATTGTACTTGTCTAGGTATTACAACAATGAGTGGTATAATATTGCCTAAGCCATATTCGGTGGTTCATTTACAACTGAATGATGTTGTATCTAAAAAAGAAGTTATGGTTAGTAATGGTGAGCTACAAATTAGTCTAGCTGAGTTTGAGAAGCTAGAAGAATTAAACAAGAAGAAATTTTCTATAGAAAAATTGCCTATATTAAAGGATGAAGATTAGTTGAGTCATAAAAAGGGGAAAGAGGTAGAAATGCCTTTAACCCAAATTCCTAGGACTCCTCCATTCCTACATAGGATAAATAAGAAGGTAGAAGATGGAAAATTTTGTGTGTTCATGGCCATGTTGAAATAATTGTCAGTAAATATTCAGTTGATTGAGGATTTGGAACAAATTCTAATGTACGCCAAGTTTATGAAAGACCAAGTCACCAAGAAGATAATAATGTACTATAAACCAATAGGAAGTATTCATCACTTTAGTGTTATTTCCACGAAAATAATCCAATCTGGGGGAGTTCACTATTTTGTGTATAATTAGTGCCTTAGTTTTGCATAGGCACTTATTGATCTTGGAGGAAGCATCAACTTGATGCCATTTGTTATATATCAACACTTGGGTTTGGGAACCTTGAGACATCATTTATGCAGTTATTTATGGTTGAAAGTTAGATTAAGCAGCCTGAGGTATCCTTCATGACATGTTGGTAAATGTGGTAAATTTTATACTTCCGGTAGATTTTTAATTCTTGATTGTGTGGTAAATTTTAATGTGCCAATAATATTGGGTAGAACATTAATAGCCACTAGAAGATTTTTGGTGTATATGGGGTGGAATGAGCTGAAATTAAGGCTCAATGATGAAGAAGTGAACTTTGATGTTTGTATGCTAATGAAGCAGCCTAAAGAGATGAATGTGGTGTTAGTTATTGATGTTGTTAAGGATAGCGACATAGTGGTTCCTGTTGAAGAAAGACTTTCTATTGAGACTTTGGCAGCAATATTGATGAATTTTGATTGTTATAGAATTGAGGAGTATGATGAAATAGTGTGTGCATTGACCATAATGGTATCATACTCATATGCTCCAAGTAAATTAGACTTTGACATAAAATATAGACCAACACGGCCAGTAATACATCCATTAAAGAGTCGATAGTGTTGGAGTTGAAAGAGTTTCTTGGTTATCTGAGATATGTGTTTTTGGGAAAGATAAATACCTTTCCACTAATCATTACAGCCAATTTAGTAGAGCGATAGGTTGAATCACTTATTTTAGTGTTGAGAAGGTACATAAGAGTGATGGGATAAACTATTATAGATATTATTGGTATTCTGCTAGGTATATTTACTCACAAGATTTAGTTGGAGGAATATTATATGCCTACTATCTAACATTATCATAGGCTTAACCCACCTATGTAAGAGATGGTGAAGAAAGAGATAATAAAGTGTCTTGATATAGGAATGGTGTACTCGATATCAGATAGCAAGTGGATAAGCCTTGTCCAATATGTACCAAATAAATGAGGCATGCCCATGGGGGCTAATAAAGAAAAAGAATTGATTGCTCTTAGGCAAGTCATAGGTTCAGATTGTGCATGGATTTTAGAAAGTTGAACTCATAAACACTCTAGGATCACTTTCCAATGCCCTTCATTGATCAAATGTTTGATAGGATAGATGTAAGAGGTTGGTATTTCTTTGTGGATGGCTAATTCGAATACACCAAAGTATCCATTACACATGAAAACCAGGAAAAGACTACGTTCACATATCCCTATGATAATTTGGCATTAAAGTGGATGACATTTAGGTTGTCTAATGCTCTAGATACTTTTCAAATTTGTAGGATGTAAATGTTTTTTGATATGGTTGAGGAAACCTTTGAAATTTTCATGGTTGACTTCTCAATGGTGGGAGATTCATTCGATGGCTATTTGATAAACTGGAGTAATGCATTAAATATTTGTGAAGAGTTTAATCTTGTGCTCAATTGGGAGAAGCGCCACTTTATGGTGAATAAGGGCATAGTGTTTGGCCACAAGAACTCATCTAAGGTGATCAAAGTGGACCAAGCTAAATAGAGGTGATTAAAAAGATACCTCCACCAATCTTGGTGAAGGGTGTTTAAAGTTTCATGGACCATCTGGGATTCTACAAAAGGTTCGTCAAGGACTTCTCCAAAATTTCCTACCATTTATGGAATTTATTGGAGAAAGAGGTAAAATTTAAGTAGAATAATGAGTGTTTGCAAGATTTCCATTGCCTGAAGGTGAAATTGGTAGTAGCACCCATTATGATTGCGCTAGATTTGTTCAAACCTTTGAAATGATGTGCATTGCAAGTGAAGTGATGCTTGGTGATGTTCTTGGGAAAAATAAATAAAAGCTTTTTCATCTAATATACTATATGAATAAGGCATTGAATGGAACTTATAAAGAATTATACCATTACCGAGAAAGAGTTTTTTGTTGTTGTATATGCCTTTGAGAAATATAGCGCATATTTATTGGGTGCTAAGGTTGTTGTCCATTTAAATCACTAAGTATTGGGATATTTAAAGGCAAATAAAGATGCCAAACCTTGGTTATTGAGATGGGTGTTATCGCTATTGGAATTTGATTTCTAAGTCAAGGGCTGAAAAGGTTGTGAGAATCAAGTAGCTGATCACCTATCTAGATTGAAGAACAAAAGCAGAAAATTAGATTTCTTGGTAATTTATGAGTCAACATCATATGAACAGGTACTTGTAGCTACTCTAGACCTTTTTCCTTGGTATGCAGGTTACGGAAATTATCTTGTGTGTGACAATATTTTTGAAGATCTAAAATTTCAATAATGAAAATGGTTTCTCCATGATATGAACAGGTATTTATGGAATGAGCCTTATTTTTTTAGATCATGTATGGATAATATTATCTAAAGGTATGTATCGGAGGTAGAGATGTTGAATATCATTCAAGTTTGTCACTCTTTGCATGTGAGTAGATATCATATAGGTGATCTCATAGCTTGAACGGTTCTGTAAAGTAGGTATTTATGGCCCACTATTCATAGGGATGCTTATGAATTTATTAGAACATGTGATCAATACCAGTGGCAAGGGGCAATTTCTAGGCATCAACATATGTCTATGACAACAATGGTAGAGGTAGAACTGTTTGATATGTAGGGCATTAATTTTATGATAGAACTATGCTTAAGTATATTTTGTTTTTTTTTCAACTATTTGTCCAAATAAGTAAAAGCAGTGGCATTGGTAGATAATGAAGTTAAGAGTGTGGCATTATTCTTGAAAAAGAATGTAATATCATGATTGGGTACTCTACTCATAATCATAAGTTATGGGGGGCCACTTTTGTAATAAAGTGATTAGGTTTGCCTTAGCAAAAGATGGTGCAAAGTACCACAAGGTGGCTACTCCTTATCACCCCCCAAATGAACAGGGAAGTGGAAGGATCAAACGTGGAGATTAAGATGTTTTTGGCTATGTCTATGAATGCAAACCGAAGCGATTCATCAATGAATTTTGATAATGACATTTGGCTTACTTTATTGCCTTTAAAACACCAATTGATATGTCATCGCACTAGTTAGTGTTTAGCAAGGCTTGTTATTAACCAGTAGAGCTTGAGCATAAAGTATTGTAGGCACTCAAAAGTTTGAACTTATGTTGGAAAAATGCATCTGATTTAAGATTGGACCAACTAAGTGAGATGAACGAATTTCAGCTCCATGCATATGAAAGGTGTAACCTGTATAAGGAAAGGATGAAGTTGGAACATGACCAAAAGACAAAAAGAGAGAGTTTCAAGTAGGGAATTTGGTCTTGTTGTTTAATTCAAGGTTTAAATTACTCCCTAGGAAACTAAAGTCCAACTGTACCAATCCTTTCAAAATGACTCAAGTCTTTATATCCGATGTGGTAGAACTAGAATACAAAGCTAGGAGGTCATCAAAGTTAATGGGAAACCTATCAAGTATTATGTTTTCCAACAAGAAGAGGTAAATTTGGTATCATTGGTGTTTCTTGATGAAGTCTAAGTAATCAAGATACCTAAATCGTGTTGTGATGTTAAATCAGGTGCTAATGGGAGGCAACCCATAATTTGTTGCAAAATTTTGTAGTTTGGATTTTTGTTGTCAAATTTGTGTAATCTATATGTTAAGTGTGCGGGATTGAGAATAAAAAATAGTGACTATGATCGGCCTTGGTAATTGACTGACGGATCATCGCAAAGATGATGGGTCGTCAATTTTGAATAATTTAAAGAAACCTAAAATCCCTATATTTTTTTTATGGGGCGACAGACGTTGTAATGGTCAGTCAAGTGGTTGATGGACCTTCAATGAAACTATCCCAAGAAGGATTAAATCTGTTCATTCTACATAAGCAGCAATGAAGAGCACAACAGACTCTCGCTCAAGTGACAACCCATCAACTAAACCATTGCAAGGTTAGACAGTAGACATCATTGTAGAATGCGTGATAACCCAGGGGATGGAGCATCAACTCACTAATGTACCATCACTTGGAACCTAAAAGGTAAGTAAATTTATAATTAAATTTCCCCAACCCACGTGTAACTTTTGTCAAAAATTATCTTTACATAGGCCCAAGTACCCAATTCAAGCAAACACATGTATGAATAAGAATTAATACCCACATTCACCACTACCCTTCAACTTTATATTCTCAATGATTGAAATTCCCCATATTTATAACTTTTAAATTATATCTATCCCCTATTACCCGCTCTTTTCATATTCCATTACTATTTAAACCATCCCACACTTCGACTCTCTCCGTCACTTAAAACAAATCAATATGCCTTCAGTTCTTCTAAAGATTGTTATTTTGTCATATTTAGTCTACACACAAGACTAATTTGATAGTTGCATTCATATTTAGGTAAGTTCCCTCCTTCTTAAGTTTTTACCATAAGTTGTCAACTCTTTTTGTTTTAGAATCCCATGTTTTTTATTTTTCGCTTTTGTGATCCATGGTTAGATTGAAAATTTGTGTTTAACACATTGTGGTGGATAAAATATAGGGGTGAAAGATGAGTAACTCTACTTTTAAGTAAAACTTCCTGGGATTTAAGCTCATTTTATCCGCTATTAAAGTGCAAAAACATTTGCTCACCACGTGTTTGATAAAATGCTCAAAGGAAATTTTGCAAACTAGCAGTTGTGATGGATTAACTGATGAATCATGTGCCTCAGTGACAGCCCATTACCTCAACTGTAGCACAACTTTTTAACTTAATAAATACTAGTTAAAGGTGATGGATTGGTTGATGGACCATCACTTAGGCCATGAATCATCGCCTAACAAGTAGCACACACCCAATTTCATGTTGTATTATGTTTAAGGTTGATGGTAGACCTAATGAACCATCAGCCTTGGAATGACCCATCAGGGGAGCTGTCTCAATGATCTCAAAACTTAAGTAAAATATATTTAATATTTGACAGTTGGTGTGATAACCTATTGCTTAAGTTATGGGTCGTTGCCCAACACGTCACTACTAAATAGTGTCTAAATCTTTATTGCATTTTTTGTTCTTAATTTTTACATTGTATTAGTATTTCCTATATTAAATACAATGATTCAAAATATACCATTGGAATAAGGTAGGGGAGAAAAAGGCCAACTTAGGAAGCAACGACATCAAGACTCGAGATAAAGTGAGGGTGACACTAAAGCCCCAGCCTATCACACCAGGCATAGTGAGAAAAAATTTAGAACTTCTTCCCAGTCTGAATAGTAGGAAGATTTATTGAGTCATAAGGTCAACAATGATGGAAAAACAATAATAGTTCTAGGTCTATCCTAACCATATAAAGTGAAAAAGGGAATACTACTAGTCCTAAAAAACGACTTGAGCAAGAAGAAAGTGGTGTGATTCTTAGTAAAGACCTTAAAGTTTGAGAGTTTATCAGGTGGAAGGTTGAGGGAGAAAATAAGAACTATTTTAATGGCCTCCAACCTGCACAACATAATCGCAAGAAAAGGCCTATTGTTGAAGTGTACCAGATCATCACCATAGAGCTGCTAAAATATTTTGATATCGAGAGACAATTTAATAAATATAAGCTTGGTTGTTTGAGAAAGACTCAAGGAGCTTAAAACCAACCATTGTTAATGAATTCTTTGCTAACTATTTTGCGATGCTAGAGAAGGATTGTTCAAAGGAAAAGAAGGCAGCAGACACATAGAATAGGATAAGAATCCTAGTTAGTTGAGTGACTGTGGACATCTTAGATCATGCTATCAACTAGATTTTTTTTGTCAGTTATACACTGCTCCTACCATATTACGAAGCTTGAGAATGGGATGACTACCACATCCACTCAATGGTCATAGATACCATGTGCATTTATTAAAAATGATACTCTATCTCGGATGAATAAAAGAGAGAGAGTATTGCCAAATCTATCTTAAGTTTCAAGGCAAAATTTTTATGGGTATTAGTTCAACTTAGATTGATGTTGACTAATGGTGATGCAAATCTTTACCAATAAATACAAGTGTTGGTGGCTATCTTTATAGAGAGGTTGAATATATATTTCAAATGCATTATAGCTAATGAACTATTTGGTAGGGGACACCAGATTGGAAGTGCATTGCCTTTTCCATGTCTAATCACAGAGTTGTGCAAGTTAGCAAAGGTCCGATTAATCAGTGGGGTGCACAACAAAGTGAGATTCTCAAAGAGTTAGCATATTAGGAAGATAGGGGATATAATAAAATTTGAGATGAGGGTTCACAAGCTTCCACCTTTTGGCCCTCGATCTCAAGCTACTCTAGTAGAATCAAAGATCCCTTTAGGTATGCCATTTTTATAGCATTTGGGTTTAGACCTACCGCTACCACTCCCGAGATAGTCGATACAACATCTATGCCACCTGTCTACTTGGAGTATAGGTTGAAACTAGAAATTTTTTGTGAAAATGGTAAAAGATTAGAAGAAATTAAAATTTCAACAAAATGCATGGGAAAAAAAGTTCAAGCCATTAATGAATGGATTGTGCAGAGGCTTTAAAATTGTATCATAATCTGCATGCTAGAATAGATGACATGGAGGAAAGAGTAAAAAATAGTCTATGAGAACTCTCAATTCCAGACTTAGCTAAGTTCACAACTAAGTTGAAGCAAGTGCAAGCAGAAATAGATGAGTTTAATAGGAAACCCATCCTAGGTACATTAATCTAAGGATTTCAGCAATAGAAGAATATGGTGATTTAGTGGATTTAATGGGCCATTCATTGAATTATAGAGGAAAAGTAGTGAGTGAGAGTAGTAAGAAGAGAAAATCAAGAAAAGAAAACCCATTGAAATGAGACCAATGAAAAATGAGTGATGAGAAAAGCATTACAATAATTAAAGAAGGATGAGGATGCAAGGAGAAGAGAGTGGAAGATAAGGCATTTGGTGTTTCCACTATTTATCATATGTAGGTGGCCCATACTACTGGTGTTATGGATGCCCATCCAAGTTAGTGAGGATGTTAGTGTCTAGAGCAACTCGACCACCACTAGGGTTACTATTGCTTATACTGGGGCTAGTCAAGCCTCCCAAAATTTGCCACTCCCAAGGCTAAGGTATTTTTAAGTATTCAATCACTTGAACTTTATTATTAATGTCTTAGAGACAAAGCATCTTTTATTAGTAGGGGGTACTTGTACGTGTGACTGGGAGTTTGTCTCCATGAATGTTTTTATTGATTGTGTTCTTTTCCCTCGTGTGTTATCTAGGAGAATTGGCATGTTTAAGATATCTATTTTGGTTTTCTTTATTGTTTTCGATTTCTATTTCTACTTTTTTATCATGGTGTCTATATATATTATTCTTATAAAAGGAAAAAAAATGAAAGATTAGCTATAGTGTTGGAATATTGTGAAATGAGAACCTGTCAAAAATTTGAAATATGCATGTAATTGGGTATGATAATTAATTATTATGGATCGACACTTGGTATTAGAAATCTCTAAATAAGTGAAGCATTCTTAAGCTTAAGAACAAATATGATAATAAGTAGCATCAGTATGATTTTAATACATTGTGTTTTAATGGAGTCAACATAGCCTTAAAAACCCCGACAAAATAATGTGTATAAATTCATTTGATCCCCATTAAAGATGAAGGCATTTTTATTCAACAAATGCTAAAATTTCTTTCTATATTGTTGAACTACTATTTTTGTTATGGTCCCCTGCTAGACATTGTGTACCTCAACCAGGGCAAATTTCCTTAGTTAAGGATGGCTACTATAGAGGTTTATATGTTAAGAAGGGTCTAAAAAGAGTCTCTATGGTTAAATCACTAGTTTGGCCCTAGTCCTTCCTATAACATCATTCACCTCAACTCAGGGAAATTTTCTAAGTTGAGGGTGTCTACTGTTGGAGGTTTAATAAGTGAAGATGAATAAAACCTATTGATATATAGCACACTTAGCTCGAAGAAAAGGATGAGTAGAAATGAAAAGAAAGTGTTGGGTTGTAAAACATAATGAATAAGTGGTGATGGTGGGAAGGAGGGCTGAGTTACTATCCTAAAATTACAAACTTACACCTCACCTGCAACCAAGACTTCATTAAAAGCCAAATAAACTCCTATAGTAAAACTTGTCAATCAGTTGTAGAAATTGGTACAATGGGTTAAATAAAGTCCTAGAGTAATCCTTGTTAATCAGCTGTAGAACTTTGTAGAATGGTAAGGGAAAGATTATGTTTTTGTATATGTATTGTTTGAAGTTATTGTGAGAGTGAAGATATCTGAATTACAGTTCCTAAATTAATTCAATTTGTGTGAAAAAGACTTCTTTTATGGTGAGAGCATATGAATGATATTTATTGTTGCTAATATTTAGATTAGGTGTCTCAAGTGTATGTTATGTAACTTATTTAGCGTGTAATGCCAAGCGTTGATCCCTATTGGTTGGTTGTTAAATAACTTGTGTATATATGATTAATATAAGTTTTGGTCCATGCTATTTCCAACAGCTACTTAATCTTTCTAGATCTGGATACGGGCATGATACCGTGTTAAGTTGCTTCAGGACAAGCAGTCGTCCTAAGTTAAAGATATTAATGTAGCAACTCATGGTGGTACCTTTTTCAACTTCAGTGATGGATAATTGCATGTTTTACAAAAACCATTAGTTCTTTTAATATGTTTTGTACTTGTTCTCATAAATAAAACTAAAGGGCAAGAAAAAAAGTAACTTTAAGCATATGAGACCTACGACGTGGTTCCTGACTGGTTGTCAGTGCCCTAAATGATCATCAATATTTCCATCACTAATAACCAATAAATAATGGAAGTAAAAGTTGGGTAATAGTACAGCTGATGGGATGTCAAGTCTACAATAGACCATCACCTAAGTTGTCAAAGTGAAATAGAACCCATGAAAATTACAAGCCAAGCAACTACTAGGGCGGCGAGCCAATAGACAATTGATGGATCATTGTTGAAGCCATGAAGACACACAATGGATAGCTCCATTCTGGAAGTAGGTAATGGCTTATCCAATGAACTATCTCCTCTCTAAAGGATCATCCTATCAGCCATCAACCATGATGCAGAAACCTAGATTTGAAATACAAATCCCCACTTTCTCGAATCATATAAATACCTAGTCTAGGGCTTAGAATAGGCATCTTTACCTGGAGCTAACTTTACATATTTGTTCGTGAAAAATGAGTTTTATGAGTTTAAAAACATAGTATTCTTAGATTAAACATTGTATCTGTAAATTGTATGTTCTAATCTTTAAGTTATGAAATCAAGTTTTCCATCTATTTTCTTATCATGAGTGGTTAAAACTCCATAACAAGGGTTATGGGATCCTTCGTAGAAATTCACTTCTAGGGCTATGGGTCATTGAATGTCGTATTATGCTTGTGTTTATATCACTTTTCTATTCAGCTTAATGGGTTGTATTGGTTCCAAACTTTAGAACATGCCCAAAAACATAGCTTTCTTGAGTATGGAATTTAATGTTGGAAAATAAGATTAGTAACAAAAACATAGAGTTTCCAACCTCTAAATAATGATTAATTCTTTAACTGAATTAATCTCTTGGGATTACATTAAATTATTATTTCATCACCTTAAGTTTTAAAGAGTTAAGCTTAAAACCATCTTTGAAGGTAGGAAAACACTTAGATGGAGAATTGATCTGAATGTCCTTACAATTACATGCATTGGTATACATTCACGTACTCTATAATCTGAAAATTATTAAACACTGAGGTAAATATAATCGTAGATTATTCTTTATTTATTGATAATATGTTGTAGATAATACACAGGCATTTTGACATACCACAATAACATATTCAAATTTATCATAAAACCCCCTACATTATGAAAACTGATGATTAATCATCTATTAATCTATATATACCTTGATTAACATCGTATTCCATGTGGATTTTACCCTAACCTTTGTTGGGTTATATATTTGAGAATGACCACTTACAATTCTTTAAAAGGGAGTTCTAGTTTGGGCATATCAATAATAAGGAAAACATTTTGGTGTTCTCTACTTTTGGTACTTGACTACAAAGTTCCTCAAACACTTTGACCCTACCCTTAGTTGAGCAAAGGGCCTGATCAGCCATAGTTTAGGAAGATAAAAGTTTGTAAGTTTAGGAAATGAATTTAATGTACAAAAAATATGCTAAGCTGACTGAGAAGGGTGGACTCAAAAGGAATATTATAGAGTAACCCTATATTTGGACACTTTATTTGGCCAATATTCTCAAGATAAAAACATTGTTTGATAGATACTAGTTTGGTTAGATTGGAAATCCCCTGTGAGATACAATACAAAGTTGGTTTCTTAGTTTCTATGCCTCGTATACTACTTCGATAAACTTGATCACACCTCTGGAGCAGTAAGATCAGGACCAACCACTATTGGCCAACACTTTAGTTTAAGGTAGACAGGTTGACATATCTGAGCATACAAGTCAACATATATTATTTAGGTCCGAACATGAGGTTCCAGTAAGTATAGTAGAGTTTGATTATTACATGGAGATAGTGAAAATTACAACCTAAATGAAGGATCCTAAGCTAACGAGGGAACTATTAAGCTGCGTTGCCACTTATGTCTTCTAAAATGAGGTTTATACCACTTGGATTTCAATGAAAAAAGAATCAATACATCATCCCTACTCATTATGGGTATGTTTTAGTGGTCCATTCTGCGGAACCAATTGGGCCTTACAATAGCAAAAGATTCCTACACCCTTGATCGAGCAGTTTTGGAGGCTAGCATTTTCGTTGGGCATGACATTAATGTTGCTCGATATATACTTGATTATGCATATAGGGGCTTTTACAAACATCATAAATATCCATTTCCCTTGAATTATTCAAAAGCTATATGATGGATTTGTTAATATGGTACAGTCGGGCATTAATCATGTAGTTGAGGTGACCCGTGTAGCGAATGTGGGGTTAATTTGTGATGATACAAACCTTGCCTAGTGGAAGTCCTAACCTTCTACTTCATTGGGGGTGGCCCTATTTAATATGCCTTTGTTTATGACTAAGAAGGTAGACACCCCAGCATTAGGTAGTGAGGGACAAGGTTTGAGCTATTCTACTGAGATCCCATCATCGGGTGGGTAGTGATGGGGAAGTAGGCATGATAGTTCCACCATCCATTTCCACAATGCCTTATCGTCGACATTCTTCTATCATGGTTTCAATATCACATGATTTTCTACAGTAATTGGTTGATAAATAGACATAGTAAGTTAAGAAGCAGACATATACTGATACCTAGCTAGCTAAGTTATTGACCCAGATAAAGCGATGGGTCTGAACTTCAATTGAGATAATTGAGGCACGGGTAGAGTCCAGAAAGATGACAACATAGAGCAATGTATGTGATAGCTACATTGGTGGGTTGAATTTTTTGAGATTCGAATGGGTGATAGACTGTATGAGCCTAAATTCCAAAGTTGTCCAGTCTGAGGAAGGAGGTGGCTACATTAAGAATAGAGGTTAGAATTTTTGCAGCCAGCTATACTTTGGTAAAACCTCTATTATGCATCTCATTCCTACAACACTAGCCTTGTTGTTTAATTCTTTTAAGGTTGATGTTCCCCTACTGATAAGGGCAAGAAGACCTAGAGCTTTAAGGACCATTGTATAAGTTCAGATGAGTTTTACAAGGTCTGAAAAAGGGTGACTAAGGAATCCTAGACCAAGTATCATATTGAGTAGATTGGTCACGAAAAATGGAGCTATGAGCCTCCTCCAGTCTGCAGCCACCACCCCTAGCTCTGAGCTGGAAATGCCCACTGATACCCAAACTGCGGGCAAGTCAATATTTGGTGCCTATAGTGCCAAACGTATGTCTTAAATCCCTTTGTTTTATTATTTCCATAGTTATGCACAAATAAAATGCATCATCTAAAAGTTAGGAGTGGGGGTGTACCACCACTTGGGGGTTTTTGTTGACATATTTCTTTTCCCCATAGTGTGCTATCATAGTAAAATTAAAATGTTTAGATATTATTTATTTTGTATTATGTTGTTATCATGTTTAATTAGGAGAAAAATAGGGAACCTTCATGCAGTGACGTTTTGAATGATTGATAATTGGATTTTGATGTTGAAATGATTTTTAAAAATTAAAGGATACTACTACTGAATTTTTATTTTAAATTGTGGATATTTTGTGGTTTTGTAAAATCGTGATAATTGTTTGATCTTGTTATGGAATTACTTTTATAGGCCAATAATCATAGCTTATCGATGCATGGAATTGATAGATACTAGTATATAGTGTAACCCTATGCTATATGGGTGTGAGATTGTTTATCGAGTTTACTTTGTATTTGTAATCGAAAACTCACCCAGTTAGTCTTGCCTAGGTAGTAGGATAGTTTCTTATGACAGGATTATAGGTTGTTCTTGAATAAGTCCACTTGTAGCCTAATGCCTAAACAAATGAAATAAGTATCCCTTGATCTCAAATTTGAGCCTTAATCGACCACTTTCTTTTATTATACTATTCACCTTATGATTTTTACTTAAAATTAACCCATCTTGGCCCTGGTGCCTCCTCGTACATTGTGTACCTCAACTTACGTAAATCGCCTAAGTTAGGGTGGCTATCATAGAGTACATAGTTTGATATGGGTATGAAGAAGAAGTTAGTAAAAGAAAAAAATCCAGTTTGGGTGTGGTAAGGGAAAAAAGAAGAAAAAGGAAAAAATGTGTATGATGAAAAAACTTTGCAAAAAAAAAAAGAAAAAATATAGAATGTGTAAAAGATAAAAGACAGATAATAAGGGAGAATAAAATGATCAAGGTCGAAAAATGGAACAAAAAATTAGTATAGTTTCAAGAAGGGTTGAGTAACTTAATCCATATTTACTGTAACACCCTGCATTTTTAGGCTTCACTTTGAACCATCGTTGCTATGTGTGTAAACTCTAATCCCTTGATTTATCATTGAATACAAGTTTCATGATATTTATCCTAGTGTGTGAAGTAATTTCAAAGTGTAAAATATTCATAGAAATCATTAGAGCAAAGTTGAGCTAAGAGCCTTTGATTTGGCCAAATCTTTGTAGTTGATTCTACAAGGGTCAAAATTGAACGTGTATAACTTTTTATATATGTGGAATTTTTCAGTTCAAGACCCACCAAATTATACAGAATTGAGTTAGCTTTCTAACGATACCAATTTTGTATTAATTCAATACCCGAGCAAAAAGTTCTGACCATTTTCGTAGAAGGGAATAAGGGTGCATGATGTTGGGCATATTTATACGTCTAAGCACCATAACTTGCCCATGTTTCAGCTAAGTTTTGAGAATAAAATACATAAGTCTTGCACTTTTAGTCTATTTTTAGTTAAGTGAGCTGACCTATGTGATTAGCATGCTTTTTAGGTACTAATGCGGAAGATATCAGCACTTTGGGGACCTGTGGATAGCAAAGGAAAACTTCACATAAAAAGGAAAGCAGCTTTTGGACTAAATGTGCTGTATGGGAACTTTTTCCCCGGGCAAACTGAATATTTTTAAATAGTTAAGGATGTAGTAGCAATTTATTAGAGAAGGATGTTATTAAAAGCCTTATGGCTGAATTTTTAAGGATTATTCAATTATTCAGATTCTATATTAGTTTATGAAAACAAGAACGGACGGCTTAGCTTGAGCACGAAGAAAGAGAAACATGTTTCTCTCTTAATTTCTCTAGTCATCTTCATCACCAAGATCATTCTAAGTTTTGGCATGATGAATATTTCTATGTTGATTTCTGTTTTATTCATGAGTAGCTAAGCTCATTTGTTAGGGTTATGGAAACCTTGTAGTATACTCTCTATTGCTATGGGTTTTTGAATTTATGATGTGTCACGCCACTTATATCATTACTCTCTTCATTTTGATTGAATTCTCGGGGTTGCAAACATAGGGAATGCGCCATTATAGCAATAACTTGTTCGATAGAAAAGTTAATGTTTGGAAAAGAGAGTGTGACGAGAAATTAGGGTTTCCAACCTCTAATTTACACGTTAATGCCCTAGCAGGATTAACTTCTTGGAGAGTTCGTACAATTTGTTTTACACTTTAGATTCGAAAGAATTAAGGTGAATAAATCCTTGATGGTTGAAAGACACTTGGATTTAGAATTAGAATACGTCTCTCTATAAGTGCATGCATGCAT
This sequence comes from Capsicum annuum, assembly GCF_002878395.1. Classification (NCBI taxonomy): domain Eukaryota; kingdom Viridiplantae; phylum Streptophyta; class Magnoliopsida; order Solanales; family Solanaceae; genus Capsicum; species Capsicum annuum. The sequence continues at coordinate 19,247 of NW_025884868.1, forward strand.
AAAATCTGTATTACTCATAGTTAATAGAGAAGTAGAAGCTACAAGGTGGACATAACCCTAACTTGTCATTCTCTATGATCAAATATAATTACACATATCATCTCATCGTTACACTGATAATATTATTGTGCACTTAAACCAAAACCCCCTTATCTTGGAACCTTCGATCAACAGTCTAATAATAATCGCAATACTTAGTGACCATAGTATTCCCTGTGGGATTCGACACCTAACCTAGTTGGGTTCTATATTTGACAGCAACCGCTTATACTTTCTAACGAGAGTTGTAATTTGGGCGTATCAAATTTTGGAGCTGTTGCCGGGGAATACGGTTGTCGACTAAGTTTGTGATAGTTAATAGGCCCTTTGGTCAAAGATTCTCAAATTTTACTTTTTGTTTGTTATTTGTGTTTTGTTCAGGTTTGGTGGAGTGCATGCCAAATACACGAAGATCTGGTCAGCCACTATTACCTATAAATCCTGAACCACAACTCATTGGCAGAATGGATGCACAACAACACATTGAAAGGATGGCCACTCAATAGGAGCAGGCTAGATTAGCTGCATTGGCAACTGCGTAAGTAAATCAACAGAATGTTGATACCCTAGGTTGGGTACCAAATCTTGAGGATGAGGACCTGGGTGATGATGAGTTATTAAATCCAAGGCGTGCAGATGATGTGGTTGCACCAGTGAACAAGAATGTCAACAGAGATTGTCAAGCTAGAATGAGACCTGAACGCCGAGCTGTGCAGGTTGCGTTTGATGATGATGATGACGACTTGGATGGGGCTGGTGCCACAGGGGCTATTATTCCTCCACCCTTGGCACCCGGAGCCAAGTTCAATATCACTAGCACCATGATCCAAATATTGCAACTCAAAGGGTTATTTAGTGGACTTGCAGGCGACTACCCAAACATGCATCTGATTAATTTTATCTCAACATGCAAATCGTTTGACAATCCAGGGTTTGGATAGAATGCGATCCGGCTGTGCTTATTTCCATTGTCTCTATCTAGAGAGGCAACTCTATGGTTAAATGGGCTACCTCCTGACTCTATTACTAATTGGAGGCAACTGAAAGAAGCTTTCCTAGAAAGATTCTTTCCGCCATCCAAGAGAGCACAATTAAGAGATGAGATAAGCAATTTCAGACAGCTTCCAACTGAAGCTCTCCACGAGACATAGGAAAGCTTCAAGAAGAAGCTTATGCGGGGCCCAAATCATCAGATGACCAATGTCCACTTGATGGAAATATTATATAGGGCTTTGAACTCAGTGACTAAGCTAGTGGTAGATAATGCTGCGGGTGGGTCATTCATGGACCTTACTTTTATTGAGGCATGTGATATGCTGGATCGTATGACAAAGCAGAGTAGAGCTTGGCATACTAGGGATTCTGAGGTAGCAAGCTCTACTATATCTAGTGGCATGACGGCAGAACAGAGGCGAAGAAAAGAGAAACATGACCAAGATATGGCTCACATGAAAATGCAGATAGACCTTCTTACCAAGTATTTATTATTAGGGAAGACAGAAAAGGTCAAGGCTGTTATATCACAGGGAAGAGATGACTCCGATTCTGAGGAGGAAGCAAATTACTTGAACAATCAGGGGGTTTTCCGAGGCAATGCCCAAGGAAACCAAGGTCGGAACTATTATGAAAAATCTAGATACAAGGACCGAGACCAAGGGAATTGGAAGAATAAGAATGACAGGAGCGGTTTGTACGTCCCTCCTGGAAATCGTGAAGCTGCTGCACCTAGCTCTGGGAAGATGTCCATGGAGGACATGATGGCTAAGCTATTGAAAGGAGTGGAGGCAACCAACACGGGAGTAACTGAGGTAAAAAATGATTTGTCCTCAATAAATCAATTGGTTGACTCCCATTTCACTTCAATAAAACAACTGAAACAACAAATGAGTAAACTATCAATGGCATTCAATCAAAAAAAAGCTGGCACTTTACCGAGTGACACTGTCCAAAATCTAAGAAATAATGGATCATGTTTGGCTATTACAACCAGGAGTGGTAAGGTGTTGGAAAATCCATCCAAGGGCAAGCCTATGGTTGATAATGTAGAAGAGAATGTTATTAAAGTAGATTGTGATGATTCTGTAGAAGTTGAAAATCAGGATGAGATCGTTCACGATACTACATCTAGATGTCAGTAGTCTGAAAAGCTTGATAATGGGAAGCACAGTAAAAAGGAAGTGGTGGAGAAAACTCTTCCAAATCCACCACCACCTTTTCCTCAGAGACTGAAAAAGAAGGCTGATAACACCAGGTTCAGTAAATTCATGACCATGCTGAAGCAGCTGACTATAAATGTGCCTTTGGTAGAGGCACTGGAGCAAATGCCAGGGTACGCCAAATTCATGAAGGACCTTTTGACAAAGAAAAGGGCAGCGAGCTATGACTGGCAGATAATTTTCATCATTGCAGTGCCATTGCCATGAGGTCTTTGGTACAGAAGAAGGTAGATCTGGGTGCTTTCACTATTCCTTACACGGTTGGATCTTTAGACTTTGCTAAGGCTTTATGTGATCTAGGGGCTCTCATTAATTTGATGCCACTAGCCATCTATAGACAGTTGGAGTTGGGCGATCCTACACCAACTAACATGCGGCTTGTAATGGCAGATAGGTCGGTAAAATGACCTGTTGGTATCTTGTATGATGTATTAGTGAAGGTTTCTACCTTTATTTTTCCTGCAAACTTTGTTATTTTGGATTGCGAGGTGGATTTTGAGGTGCCCATAATCTTGGGTCGACCTTTCCTCGCAACAGGAAGATGCTTATTGATTTACGAGCAAATGAGCTTCTATTTCAGATAAATGACGAAGTGGTGCATTTTTATGTATGCAAATCAATGAAGCAGCCCAAAGATATGAATGTGTTCTCTATAGCTGATGTTTATTATGAGGATGAGAAGGAATTATCTTTAGAGAAGTAGCTTACTGTTGAGCCATTGGCTGCTATGCTTTTGAACTTTGAGCGTGAGGATGTTGAAGAGCACGAAAAAGCTATTTGTGCTTTGACAGGAATGGGGTCATATTCATATGCCCCCAAGAAGCTGGACCTTAACCTTAAGAATCGACCTTCACCACCGGCGAAGCCATCCATTGAAGAGCCACCTATGCTAGAATTGAAAGAGCTACCCAGTCATCTAAGGTATGCATTCTTGGGTAGTGGAAATACACTGCCGGTTATTATTGCTGCTGATTTAAGTGAACAACAAGTAGAGGCTCTCATCTCTGTTCTGAAGAGGTATAAGAGAGCTATTGGTTGGACTATTGCTGATATAATTGGTATCCCTCCTGGAATATCTATGCACAAGATTCAGCTAGAAGAAGATTGCGTACCCACTATTGAGTATCAGTGTCATCTGAATCCATCTATGCAAGAGGTAGTGAAGAAAAAAATCATAAAATAGTTAGATGCAGGGGTGGTGTATCCAATCTCAGATAGTAAATGGGTGAGTCCTGTACAATGTGTGCCCAAGAAAGGGGGCATGACAGTAGTAGCAAACGCGAAGAATAGGCTAACTCCACTCAGGCCTATCACAGGGTGGAGGGTGTGCATGGATGACCGGAAGCTAAATTCATGGACGTGAAAGGACCACTTCCCAATGCCATTCATGGATCAAATACTTGATCGATTGGCAGGAAAGGGATGGTTCTCTTTCTTGGATGGTTATTTCGGATATAATCAGATTTGCATTGCTCCTGAAGATCAGGAGAAGACCACTTTTACATGCCCATATGGTACTTTTGCATTCAAACGAATGCCATTTGGGCTATGTAATGCACCTGCCACTTTTCAGCGATGTATGATATCTATTTTCTCTGATATGGTTGAAGACACCTTGGAGGTGTTTATGGATAAATTTTCAATTGTAGGTGAGTCATTTGAATCATGCTTGGCAAATCTGAGTATGGCTTTGCAGAGATATATTGAATTCAATCTGGTGCTAAATTGGGAGAAGTGCCATTTTATGGTTAAGGAAGGTATTGTTCTCGAGCATAAAGTCTCTGAAAAGGGAATTGAAGTTGATCGATCCAAGATTGAAGTTATCGAGAGACTACCACCTCCAATTTCTGTGAAGGGGGTTCGTAGTTTTCTCGGTCATGCTGGTTTTTATCGGAGGTTTATTAAAGACTTCTCCAAAATTGCAAACCCATTATGCAAACTTTTGGAGAAGGAAGCAAAGTTTCACTTTGGTGCAGATTGCTTGAAGGCATTTGAATGCCTTAAGGGGAAGCTATTTGAAGCCCCTATTATTGTAGCACCTGATTGGTCTCTACCTTTTGAAGTTATGTGAGATGCAAGTGGTGTAGCCTTGGGTGCTGTACTTGGTCAGAAAAGAGAAAAACTATTTCATCCAATTTACTACCAAGTAAGGCCTTAAATGGAGCACAGAAGAACTATACCGTCACTGAACAAGAGCTTCTTGCAGTTGTTTATGCTTTTAAAAAGTTTCATGCTTACTTGTTAGGAACCAAGGTAGTGGTTCATACAGATCATGCGGCTCTAAGATATCTAATGGCAAAGAAGGATGCCAAGCCAAGGCTAATTAGGTGGGTGCTACTACTTCAAGAATTTGATTTCGAGGTAAAGGATAGAAAAGGTTGTGAAAACCAAGTAGCTGATCATCTATCTAGACTTGAGAGTGAGCACACAGTGTAGACCAACCTTGATATTGATGATTCATTCCCCGACGAAGAGATTCTAGTAACTATGGTGGAAAACTTACCTTGGTATGCAGATTATGCCAACTACATGGTGAGCGAAGTGATTCCTGAGCATCTCTCCTTTCATCAAAAGAAAAAGTTCATGCATGATGTGAAACATTACTTCTGGGATGAGCCTTATCTTTTTCGATGATGTGCTGATGGTATTATTAGGCGGTGTATCCCAGATGTAGAGGTGCCTAACATACTTGAAGTAATCCATGCTTCCCAAGTTGGAGGTCACCATGCAGGTGATCGGATGGCCAAGAAAGTACTGCAAAGTGGCTATTATTGGCCTTCATTATTCAAGGATGCCTATGATTTTGTAAAAAGATGTGATCAGTGTCAGCAGCAAGGTTCTATTTCAAAGCGCCATGAGATGCCCATGTCCAAAATGCTTGAAGTAGAGTTATTCGATGTCTGGGGTATTGATTTCATGGGCCTATTTGTGAGCTCATTTGGGATGAAATATATCTTAGTTGCTGTGGATTATGTATCCAAATGGGTCGAAGCAGTCGCGCTAGCTAATAATGAAGGTAAGAGTGTTGTGGCGTTCTTAAAGAGAAATATCTTCTCTCATTTTGGGGTACCTTGTACCATCATAAGCAATGGAGGATCATATTTCTGCAACAAGCTGTTCAGAGCCGTATTGGCAAAGTATGGGGTTAAGCAACATAAGGTAGCTACACCGTACCACCCACAAACTAGTGGGCAGGTGGAGGTTTCAAACCGGGAAATCAAGCTGATCCTTGCTAAGACTGTGAATGCCAGCAGGAAAGATTGGTCCAGAAAGCTTGACGATGCCTTATGGACATATAGGACCGCGTTTAAGACACCAATTGGCATGTCGCCATAGCAACTAGTTTATGGGAAGGCTTGTCATTTGCCAATTGAGCTAGAACATAAAGCAATGTGGGCACTGAAGCAACTTAACCTAAACTGGGATGATGCTATAGATATGAGATTGGGAGAACTGAATGAGATGGATGAATTCCGTCTAAATGCATATGAAAGAGTAGATCTTTACAAGGGAAGGATGAAAAAGTACCATGATCAGAGGATTATCCAACAAAACTTTCAGAAAGGTGATTTGGTACTTCTTTTCAACTCCAGACTGAAGAGTAGTGAGTTAGAAAACAATGATGGTGGTGTCTTTAAGGTGAATGGCCAAAGAGTGAAGCTATATATTGGTCCAACCAACTCGATAAAATGTATAGCCACCATATATCTCGATGAAGTCTGAGTAATCGAGATAACTATGTCGTGCCGCGATAATAAATCAAGCGCTACATGGGAGGCAACCTATCATTTTACTAGGATTTTGTTTTTGGTAAATAAAAGTTCAGAAAGAAGAGTCGAGCCACAACCAAAACTAAGGTGCTTGGTGGGAGGCAACCCATCCTTCTAATCATTTTTGTTGTTTTTGATTAAGTGTAGGTGGAGGAAGTACAAAGGAGGAGATTAGACCCAATTTTGATTTGGAAGTGAGTCATGTCAATGGTGGTATGTCTAGGAATGATGGAATAATACAGGTAAGTGGATGTGGTCAAATGTGTAAGGTTCAAGTATGATTTGGATTAGAGTCGCACCTCGAGTTATGTAGGTTCGACCCAAAGAAAAAGTTTTGCGGTGCGACTTTATTTTTTGACCTCGAGGTATGGACCTTTTTTGACCAAGAGTGCGCCATTTTTCCAATTGCCTACGCCAACATAGACAATGGGCTAGGCGCCGCCTATGCCAACATAGGCAATAGATTAGGCGCCGCCTATGCCAATATAGGCAATAGATTAGGTGTCGCCTATTCCATTGCCTATGCTCATTGTCTCACATAGGCAATAGGCTAGGCGCCGCCTATGCCAACATAGGCAATAGGTTAGGCGTCGCCTATGCCAACA
>NW_025884869.1:0-1019 GCF_002878395.1 Capsicum annuum
GGCCCCTTAGTGAACACTACAAGAAATAACGCCTTTAGTGGCAACAAAAGTCGCGGCAAAAGACATTTAGTGGCGACTGGGAGGTCGTTGGTTTTACGATCGTAACTAAAGGTTATTTGTGGCGACATATGAGTCGCCACTGAATGAAAGAATTTAGTAGCGACCCCAGGTAGCCACAGAAAATGACGAGAGGCGACTTCACCTTGCTACAATAGGCAATTTCAATATAGAGGAAATACACCTTTAGCGGCAACTTATAGTCACCACTAAGATTAATATTTTTGAAAAAAAAAATTAATACACCTTTAGCGGCAACTTATAGTCGCCACTAATATTAATATTTTTGAAAAAAAAATTAATATAAATTTGTTGTACAATTATTTCTTAATACAAAATTTAATGTCTTCAGACTTCTAATCAATAATTCTCCATCATTTAAAGAACCTTTCCCTATAACGAACAAAGTAAATTTTCATTTCGATAGCTTGAAATTGAGAAAGAAAAGATTTGATCACAACAATAGAAAAAATTCATGCTAACTAGCATGTTAATATAAATGTATTACAAGTTTCTTACTCACAACTACACCGTACACATGGATAGACACACCCAATGTTGCTAGAATTCCTCAAACAAAAGATAAACACCAAAGCAGTTTCTTATCAAATACTAGGTAGTGAAGGCATAGGCCGAACGTTGGAGCATTTTTCTTACTTAAATGGCATATATATTTTACAGTTTTTACATGTAGAAATTATATGGCTGGCAAGTGTTATCTTGTTTACATCCATCACTATATTATTCACCTCAGACATCTACCATGCTATACTATTTACATGTTGAAAATGATGTTGTTTGTAGCTTCTTAGTGAAACTTAACAAAAAAAAAGAAGCAAGAGACTATAGACAAATGAGATTCTCGACCAAATTTAGTAAGTCTACTTCTTAACACATACAATAATCTAATGTATCTACCAATGTCACCTAAATTGAACATTGCCTTCTACAAAAACATGCTA
>NW_025884870.1:0-2434 GCF_002878395.1 Capsicum annuum
GTGCATGTTCTAAGAACTTACAGGCCATAGCCCATGTGTTTGGAGTGACTAGAAATTGATGAATTTCAATTTCAATTATTTTGTCTCTTAAGACAGCTGATTTTGATTTTTCTTTTGTCATGAAAACCCAATTTGTATTCCTATTCAGGACTTTATAATTTGCTGCGAACTTGTTTTTAAGGATGTGATAAATAACCTTCATCCTTAATGCTCGTCTGGTTTGAATCCATTTCTTGTTAAAATATGAAAATTTCTTATTAACACCTGTAGCGCTAATACTAAAACCCCTTAGTTTTTCCACTTCAACATAATTGACCGTGGGAAAATATACTTGATCATCTTGAGATTCCATAGTTATGTTGTAGAATCTGCAATAAATGGCTTCATTTCCAACAAAATTCTTAATTGAACTTGTCAGATACATAGGTAGCCCTTCTATCTCAGATAGATCAGGTTTAGAATAAACTCTATCAAGATAACCAAACTCAAATAATTTAGTTGTGAAATCAACCTCTCCTCCTGGGAATATAGAGATTCTTGGATATATGCTTTTGTTCTCAGGAACTCCAAATGTTGTTCCACATGATTCAGGGAGGTCATAAATCATTCTACTGAATGTCAAATATTCTTCTTCTTTTGGATGAATCTTACCAACCTGAAAAGTAGAAATATTTTTTCCAGAAAAAAAGTTAGTCCTTTTTTCTGATTTCTCAAAAGTTATTTCAGTGGTTACTGATTGTATAATTTCAGATAAAGTCCTCCGAGTTGGTTCTCGGCGTTTGGCTTCTTCCGAGGATTCATCCATAGGCATATCCGAGGTTACCTTTGAGATGATTTTGGAACTAGGTGCTAGTAGGACATCTCCTGCCACTTTGTTAGGGATTTTTTCCCTTGCACGGCGTTTAGCTTCGTCTAAAGACTCTGCTATCCACATATCCTGCTTTACCGTCGAGATGTTTCTAGCACTATGTGCTAGTGGGACATCTCCTGCCACTTTGTTACCCTTAGATTTTGTTTCTAAATATTCACATAGAAGTTGAAATTCTGTCATGTTGTCAGCTTGTTCTGTGTTAAGCCAACTTAATTCGAACTGTAACCTTTTTGCCTTTTCAGACACTGTTACTAATTCATCTCTTAGTTGGAATAGCTTATTGCTCTTCTCATTTATGGCTTTATCGATGTCATTCATCTTTTGCCAAATCCTGTTGGTCAATGTTTTAGTACTATCGTCCATATAAACGTTTCTTGAAAGGAAGTCTGCAAAAACATTATCAGATCCTTTAATATTTTCGATCTTAAAAGTATAAATTGATAATATTATCTGCCACCGATGTAACCTTCTATACTGTGGTCTTGTCATTAAAATTACTTAATAACTGGTCTCTGATACCAATAAAATGGTGCTGTTCGCAAATAGGGTAAATGTGCGGAATGATTTGACAACAATTAATCAGTATTATAGCCATCATTATATTCATAGAGCCAATAATAATTATCATCAGAATATGGCCAATAGTCATCTTCATCTGAATCTATATGTGAATAAAATGGTGTTGTTTGCAAACAGGGTAAATGTGCGGAATAATTTGACAACAATTAATCTGTATGATAGCCATCATCATATTCATAGGGCCAATAATCATTATCATCAGAATATGGCCAATAGTCATCTTCATTTGAATCTATATGTGAATAATTATTGACAGACCATTGTTCTTGAACAAGCGGTTTTATAATCTTATCAAGGATTTTCTCCTGTAGATCTTTGTTTAAATTTATCACTTTTAAAATAGTGATTAAAGTTTTTTCATCTAGAAAACAAGTATAGTAACTCATTATGCTGTATAGAGAGTCATTTGTTTTAATCTATTTTTACACTTTTGTAATCTAGATATTTGTATTAATTTTAGATTATGATTTTCATTTAGAGAGGCATTTATGAGTACTCTAACCCTGTTGATTTCAGAATTATTTAAATAATTTTTTAATATATTAGAATAATTTTTAAACTTTTTATATTATGATTGTAAAACCTGATTTTTATTTTGGTTTCTCAAAACCAATTTTGATATTCTTTTAATACTGGTTGTACAACCTTCATATTAAAAAATATACACTATTCATGATTTTAAAATTCCCTATAGGTACTACGTAATACAATATGTATGAATGTAAAAGGTAGATATGAAAACTAATTTTCCTTATGCTAATAAGTTCATGAGACTATAGAGTATATTTATGTACCTTCCGTCTTTCCTTTATGTTGGTCGTATAAACACCACAATGTTTCTCCTTCCGGCTATGAAGAGCCCCTTTAGCCTTTTTTGTCCTACCATTTTGGCTACTGTTCCGTTCTTCCTCCGTTTAGGCCGATGATCGCAACCATTATTTTTACCAGCATAAAAGATTGACAAGGTATATAAAACAAACTTTT
>NW_025884871.1:0-1032 GCF_002878395.1 Capsicum annuum
GATGACTTTGCTTTTGTAGGGAAAGTAAAATCTTGTAACTTTTCAACTTTTTCCAACTCAAAAAGATGAGGCTTGACTTTACTAGTTCCACAAGACAATGCTCCTTGTTTTAAGAAAAACTGGTTGTTAAGTCAAGGAAGTGATGTTGGCAAGTCTTTTCACAAACTTTACAACTTTGTCTTACAACCCTTTTGGATCTATTTTAGTCTTTATAGTGGTCAAGATATGAGATGATGAGAAGATTAAGATGAACACCACAACAATACTTCAAGAACACAACCACAATTCACCAATAATAGCCCACTTTAAAGTCAAGCAACAACACACAAACTCAGCCTTCTTCAAGTTCATCATACTACCACTTCAAGTCCACAATAGCAATGTCAATATATTAAGCTCAACTTAGCTTTAGACACCTTTTGTGTTAATGAGAAAGAAATCAACACAAGAAACAAACTAGACAAACAAAAGAACATCTAGATATAAACACACAAACACCAATCTTAGCCAAGACAACACAAAGCAATTTTTTCGGCCAAGAACAAGATGGATAGATTTCTCTTTCTTTTTTTTCTGGAATTTGTAGATTTCAGCAACCTTTTTTTTTTTTTTTTGGTATTTTTCAATTACCAAACCCAAGATTGATTTTGTTGGAACAAAATCAACCACAAGCTTTGATACCAAATGATACAAAAGTGAGTGTGTATCAAGAGAGTCAAGTCAACACAAGAATAACAAGATGAACAACAACAATGCTAGTGAATCGAAATAGGCCACACACGGCTTCACTAAACTTCAAGGTTTACAAAAAATGACAAGATGATAGAGATTACAAGATTACAATAACAACAACAAGAGCAACAAAGTGACAGCAACTACAGTGAATCGAAAATGGCCCCACACGGCTTCATTATGTTACCACACAAACAACAAGATTACAAATTAAAGATAGTAACTTGACATACAATATTCAAGAATCTAAAAACCCTAACAACATGAAAGGACCCTAAGACTAAAGAATATTATTACCAA
>NW_025884872.1:0-1911 GCF_002878395.1 Capsicum annuum
ATCATCCACGTAGACCTCAATCTCCTTATGCATCATATCATGAAACATAGTGGTCATGGCTCTCATGTACGTTGCTCCAGCATTCTTTAAACCGAACGGCATCACTCGATAACAATAAGTCCCCCATGGTATGATAAAAGATGTCTTCTCTGCGTCGTCATCATCCATAATGATCTGGTGATATCCGACATCGCAATCCATAAAAGAGAAAACCTCGTGTTTAGCACAGTTGTCTAACAAAATGTGGATGTTGGGCAGTGGAAAATCATCCTTCGAACTTGCTCTGTTCAAATCATGGTAATCAACACACACTCGAATTTTGCCATCTTTCTTTGGTACGGGAACAACATTGGATAACCACATGGGATAGCGAGCTACTCGAATTACTTTGGCTTCAATTTGTTTCATGATTTCCTCTTTAATTTTAATACTTACATCCATTTTAAACTTTCTCAAATTCTGTTTGACAGGAGGGAACACGGGATCAGTTGGCAATTTGTGAGCCACTAATTCAGTGCTTAAACTAGGCCTATCATCATAAGACCATGCAAAAACATCCTCATAATCAATTAATGCTTGAATCATTTCATCTTTTAGTTGTGGCAAAGCATGTACACTGATTTTAGTTTCCCTAACATCTTCTTGATCCCCTAAATTTATTGGCTCAGTCTCATTCAAATTAAGATTCAGTTTGTCTTCAAACTGTTCCAACTCTTTGCTTATTTCTTCTAGTGCTTCTTCTTCATCATATTCCCCATCCTGCTTCATTACATCTTGATTAGTTTGGATTTTAAGGTCAGGCTAAAAATTTCGCATGCATGTCATGTCATTAGAATCAACATAAAGAGAACTGTGTAAAAAAGAAAAATAAAATATATTAGACATGAAACAAAAGGGACATTGGATTTCATTAAATAAAAAGATAGAAGGGTTTAAACATAGATGTAAACATAACATAAACAAACTAAAATCTGAATTACAACCCTAAAACAACTCGGATAAACAAAAAGAAAAACAAAAATAAACTACCAAAACTCCCTCCTGACGGGGAGAGGAGTAACTTCCCAATTATTGAGCCGGACAGTTGGACCTATGAATTGCACGTTTGCCATACTGGTACCTTCTCCTGCTTCGACCATAGCAACTTCAATAAAAAGGTTTTGGAAGTCATCAACCAATTTAACTTCAAATTCCACATGCTTCGTGACACCGCTCTTAACAAATGATTCACTGAGTAGTGGCATTGGGTGAGGGAATGACCATGTTTTCTTTTTCCTTCCCTTGGCTTTCTTCAGATCTTCAGTCGTAGGCTCAAATCCCAAACCAAACGTGCCCACGTTCTCACTCAAACATATGGGATGAACTATACCATACAGAGACGCTCCCAAACTCTTTCCTGGCTCAAACTTGTATTTCCAAAGTTCACTCACCATCATGATAGAAGCAGAAGTCAATTATGGTCCCAGTATAGCCTGCCATTTAAGGATACGATTCACTGGCACTGTATCAAAAATTTGATAGACGAATGTCTCCTCTACGTTATTTGCTTCAATAAGAGACAAGGGATAATCTTCATAGGCTGACAAATCTCCTTCACCATGAATAACTACTTCTTGCCTATCATGCTCAAACTTAATTATTTAGTGCAGTGTAGATGCAACCGCCTTGGCCTTGTGGATCCATGGCCTTCCCAATAACAGATTGTAAGAGGAGTCTACATTCAATACTTAAAACTCTATGGCGAACTCAACAGGCCCTATGGTCAACATTAGTTCTATTTCGCTAATGGAATTTGATTTTGCACCATCGAAAGCCCTAACGCATACATTGTTGGGCTTGATCCTGTCAGCACCAATATTCAACTTTTACAAAGTAGAAATAGGGCAAATATTTGCACCTGAACCTCCATCA
>NW_025884873.1:0-2536 GCF_002878395.1 Capsicum annuum
ATAAAGAAATTTAGCAAGGTAAACGAAAACACATGGGCATAATATGAAAAACTTAGACCATTCTCATAAAACATTGACTCAACTCTTTGTGTTACTTTTGAGCTAGATGGTATACCCTACAAGTCTAGTACCCGCGGGCTATATGGGTCCACCATTTACTCATTGGCCAAGCCCCCAAATTCAAGTTTGTCGCAAGGATCGGAGTCCTACATACTAGTCTAGTATACCAGTGCTCAAAGGCAAGTATACATTGGCCATTCACGTGCTCAGAGGAAAGTATACATTGGCCATTCGCGTGCTCGAAATGCCAATCATATCTCTCGAGTCGGCAAAACTCAAGTTTCAGAAATGATCCCTATCACTCAAATGCTTTCTTCGGGCAACTATGTAGCTCTCTTTAAGCCCAATTTTAGTCCTTTAAAGCATGCATCTTTCTCAAAATATAATCTGAAGTCTGAAAAGTGTGTAGTCCAGTTTAGTCAGAATTTGTTATAGCATTTGTGTGATTTGGTATCCTCATACCAAGACTTGCAAGTCATATGGGCCATACTATATCACATCTTAGTCTTTTCAATACAAAAGCGTGTTATTAGACCACCTAAAACACATAATCAATGTGAAAGAGTTCTTATTTCAAAACATGTAAAGTCCGCTCAAATTACTCTCGTTTTAATACCTCAATGCAGGCATCCATCGCTATCATTAGACAAATGCAATTTCCCATTAGGACACAAAAACATTTATAATTCGATAAAACACCCTCTCATAAAATCATAACCAACATCTAGACTACTATTGTCGGTAAAATATTTGATTTATTCTTAGGGCATGCAATTGGACAACCCATAACATGTTAAATCATACAAATTCCATCATGGGAGGGAAATTTCATGAATCTTGCTCTCGTATTAGATTCTAGATGACATATATCGTTTAAACACATGACTATAATTGAAACTTATGGAAAACTTCATGATAATTTCATCAAAATGGGTTCATGATGCATGATCTTCAAAGTGTTTCCGAAACCCTTCTTATATACATAACTTCATGTCTTTAAAACTTGTTAAAAATTATAAACTACACTCATGAGGCTTAGGATAGCCCCACATACCTCAATTACTCGAAAATGAAACTTACACCCTTAAATTCTTGAGGAAGGAATCTTGAATTCTCTTGTTCTTGGGAAGGGGGATGGTTTACGTAAGGGTTTAGTGATGAAAAGTGGAAAAATAATGTCCTTTGGGAGTCTTAATCCATCACTTGGGTGTTTGGGGGTAAGGATAAATGACTAAAACACCCTTTTGGGCTTGAATTTACGGATGCAGAAGAATATTACATCGCGTCGCGGAGCTAGACACGGTAACTTAGACCCGCATTGCGGTGCTATCGCGATAGCTTATTGGTTCTGACGAAAATGATCATAACTTTTCGCTTGGGTATCATATTATGACGAAATCGGTATCGTTGGAAAACTAATTCAATTATCTACAATTTGGTGGGTCTTGAGATGAAAAATTCCATATATGTCCAAATTTATACACGTTAAAAGTTGATCCTTGTAGAATCAAATACAAAAATTTGGCTGAATCAAAGGCTCTTTAGCTCAACTTTGTTCTAAGTGATTCCTATGAAAATTTTTCACCTCATAAGCACTTCACACACTAGGATAAAAATCATGAAACATGCATTCAAATATAAATCGGGGGATTGAAGTTTACACACATAGGAACAACAATTCAATGTCTAGCCCAAAAATGTGGGATGTTACAACAAAGTTCCAAATGAAGGACAAACATGAAAATGGATTTTTATATCAACCAAACTTTGACCGCTAAAGTAATCTGGTCTACGTGGCTAGCCCCTCTAAAGTGGTAAAGTGCCCATTTTAGAAGTAGGCAACGGGTCATGCATGACCTCTAAAGCAGTGCTTTGCCTCTTAAGTGGCCATTACTCAAGCAGCTGCACCTGCTTGTGACTAACTTGCAAAGTTGGTAGTCGATTCTTCGAAATTCATTTGGAATTTAGTGAACTCAAATGAATTATGCTACTAGGCTAATTTCAACTTTACAAACTCAATGTCGATATTTTAATTTTCAAAAAAAGATAGTTTTCATTGAATTGATCTCGGAATCTCTTTTTACTATTTTTCAAATGATGGATTAAAATATAAGATAAGAATCTCGAACCCCGATCAACCATGCTACTAACCTAAATTCGACATTTCAAATTTATTGTCGCAATTTAAATTGTCATCTGACACTCAAAACAATAAATGTTGACCGAATCAACTATATGGCTTCTCAAACCTCTAAAAAAATCATAAACTCATACAAAACATTCTCGATCGCATCATGAACTACGTCCACCATCCCCAAAATCCAAATTAACATGTAGCAACTATGGAAAAGAACAAAATAATCAAAACACAAAAATTTCTAAGTTTCAGTACGAGAACCATTATAGGAATCGTGTCATCCACTTTGACAGATTACAAACACCAAAATACAATTATGAAGAGAAATAAAATAATCAA
>NW_025884874.1:0-2982 GCF_002878395.1 Capsicum annuum
CATCTTACCCCCAGACCCCACTAGGTGGGAATACACTGGGTTTGTTGTTGTTGTTGTTGTTGAATGTTCGGAGAAATGTTTGGGACATTTTTCAGGAGGTAATCTATTTTTTCTTTCTCGGATGTTTTCAGAAAATATATTGCTGACCATGTGTCATCTTCTTCGATGAACTTGTCACCTTTTTTCTTAATCTCTTTCACTACTATTTGGCCATCACTACAACTAATATGAACAGACAACAAAGCAACATTTTCATAGAGAATTCATCAATAAAGAACAATCAGAAGAAGAGTGAAGTCAACATTACAACATCTAATAGATATTTTTTCCTGTTTATCAAGTTACTAAAACATGAAAACATAGAGAAATTAACTAATTATTTACAACTCAGATCAAAACCACACTAAGACATGAATTTATATGTAATTACATAACAACTAAGTATTTCGCCCTTATAAAAAAAGTAAATTAAGAAATACCTGTTTTCTCCAAAAATTCATGGCAAGTTCTCTTATCTATTTTAAAAGCAAATAGATCTTTGACTTGACTTATTGTAACAAAAAGTGACGAAGTGAAGAATGAGAGAATATACAAACTATCCCTTCTTTACAAATCTAGATCTTTTGAAACAACCTAATCTATGTAGAAATTAAAAAAAGTGAATTGGGTCTTTTCTCTTCCGTTAAATTCAAAAGTGAATAGAAATCCCAAGTGAACAATCTAACCAAATTGGGGCATCTTCTGTTAGAATTAAAAAACCCATCTAACCAAATTAGGTCTTCTTCTGTTAGAATCAAAAAAACCATCTAACCAAATTGGGTTTTCTTCTGTTAGAATCAAAAAACCCAAAGCAAAACTTCAAATAAAAGTTATCGAAACTTCTTTGTTCATAAAAAATGGACCGGAAAAAAAAAAGTGTTCCTCCACATCTTTTTTACTATTAATTATCAACATGCATACAAAAGACACAGAGGGTTTATAGATTATACTTGCTCTTACCCAGAGGATAGATAGACCATGAATACTTTGGATATTCTTAGAAAGAGAACAGATTGACACAAAGTTAATGCCCTGCTACGTGTCATATTCAGAAGCAAAAGTTAAACACGTAGCTTAGATGAGTAATATCTTTAGGGAGTGTAATGACTAAAATACCCTTACTTAAAATTTTATTGATAACTACACCCATGTCGAAACCAGCTTTACGATTATATTAAAAAGAAAAGAAATAGAAAAGAAAAGAAAAAAAAAAGAAAAATGTGGGACAAACTACCAATATATTGTAATACATATGCCTTCTAACTATAGGAATATATATGCCTTGCCATTATATATTGTGCTAGGTTCTTGAGATGCTCATGAATTCCTTACTTCTTCAGCTAGTGGCTATCTGTTATTAAAACTAGAAACCATAGATATTTTGGTAGTCAATATTAGAAAGGATAGAATGGTGAAAAGTGAAAACAAGCTAAATTAATATAAGCAGAAAGCATGATCATAGTCCTAACAAATTCAGTCATGAACTTCTGATTTCAATAAGAGACGGGGAAATCACGGGGATAAATTTATGTTCAAACTGCCTAAAGAGAAAGCACGGTTGACAACCATATTCTGGGATAGCACGGTTGACACTTGACAATCATATTCTAACTGATACAAAACTAATAGTGACTAAAGATTGTCCATAGTCTTGCACAAAAAAATTGTAGCAGCAGAGGCAAAGCTCATCCATTTCAACGAAATTATACGATATTCTAGTCCTGTTGGAAGAATTAACTCTCATTCCTCTTACCAATTTTCCATTAAAGATGATAACACACAGAAGAGAAAAGGAAAGAGAGATGTTAACAGCAAGTCAAGAACAAAAGAGAAACTCAACGGACGAATGTCTGAAGACAGCTGAGAGATGTGGCAAGATCAGAAGCACACAAATATAACATGATGGATTAAATATGGACCGTCAGATGCATACAAGGACAGCTGTTCATATTCTAGATAATTTTGTACAAAGAATATAGTTAGTTATAACAGCTATATATTTAGACAAATAGGAATTAGACAAGTGTATAGTATTATTTTCTTATTTTGCAAGAAATACTTGTATATATACACATCTTTGTACACATGGTTCAAGACATCAGAAGAAAATTTTTCCCTAATTCAGTTTGTGATTTTTATATGGTATCAAAGCCATAAGGTTTTCTTGCTCAATTTCTTCTGCAAATCCAGTTACTCTCTTTGTTTTTCATCATCATGCCTAACAATGAAGAAGTAGCAGTTGGAGTTTCTATCCCTGCTCAAAGGGGAAATTCTTCAGGCACTCTGGATGTCTCTCACCCCTATTTCCTTCATGCTTCTGATGCACCAGGAATGGTCCTGGTGAACTGTCCTGTTGATGGAAAGGGCTATGCTGGAGGGAGGAGATCGATTCTTATCTCTTTATCTGCAAAAAATAAGCTGGGGTTCATTGATGGAACCTTACCAGCCCCAGCTACCACTGATGTTGCCTGGAATTTATGGAATCGATGTAATGACATGGTTACATCTTGGTTGTTGAATTCTCTTTCAAAAAGCATAGCTGATAGTGTTCTTTATTCAAAAACAGCACAAGATTTATAGTGTGACATTGAACATAGGTTTAGGCAACCAAATGGTGCCAAACTTTATCACCTGCAGAAGGAATTGGCAGATTTAGTTCAAGGAAATGATGATATTGCAGGTTACTTTACTAAAATCAAAAAAATCTGGGATGAGCTTGATGCTCTTAATGCTGCCATGCTTTGCAGTTGTAACTGCAACTGTGGAGGAAAGAAAAAGGTCATACAGTCTAAAGAAGATGAGAGGCTCACTCAATTCCTTATGGGGTTGAATGACACTTTTGCTCCCGCAAGAAGCAATATACTCATGATTAATCTTTTACCCTCTGTCAACTATGCATATTCTCTGCTTATGCAAGATGAGAATCAAAGGGAATCTCATGTC
>NW_025884875.1:0-1000 GCF_002878395.1 Capsicum annuum
CAAGATGGCTCTTTTTGAGGCTTTGTATGGGAGGAGATGTAGGTCTCCGATAGGATGGTATGAAGTGGGTGAGACTCAGTTGTATGGGCCTGATCTTGTTCATCAGGTGATGAAGAAAGTGAAGATCATTAGAGAACGACTCAAGACTGCTCAGAGTCATCAGAAGTCCTATGACGATGTTCGAAGAAAAGAACTAGAGTTTGAAGTTGGTGATTGGGTGTTTCTCAAGGTTTCTCTTATGAAAGGAGTTATGCAGTTTGGAAAAGGGGGTAAATTGAGCCCTCGCTATATAGGGCCATATCAAATTCTAAAAAAGATTGGTACAGTTGCTTATGAGCTAGAATTGCCTACAAGTTTGGGTTCCGTTCATCCGGTATTCCATGTATCCATGTTGAAGAAATGCATTAGAGATCATTCTCTGGTATTGCCAGTAGAGGGTATCAAAGTGATAGACTCCTTGCCTTACAAAGAAGAGCCCGTTGAAATTTTAGATCGCCAAGTTCGAAAGCTGAGAAACAAAGAGATAGCCTCAATAAAGGTACTGTGGAGGAATCAGAAAGTTGAAGAAGCAACTTGGGAGTTAGAAGATGACATGAGAATTAGATATCCCAATTTGTTTGCTTCAATGAAGGATGAGACAGAAGGTACAATTCCTATCTTATCTTTCCTAGTCCTTTATTATGCTTGAAATCGTGTCTGTCTGTGTCACGTATCATCATTCAGGGACGAATAATCCTAAGGGGGGATAATGTAATGCCCCGTATTTTGGGCTACAATATAGACCATGATCTTGATGTGTTGATAAATACCGAAGCCATAAAATCCTATGCCAATATGGCATGTTAATTATTTGTGTAGCATGTGAATCCATTCAATCTTGAATTTAGACCATAGAGGTCCTTCAACTCAAGGACGAGTTGAAATTATTTCGATCGACTAAGTTTTAGTGGACGTTGTAAAGTGTGTCTGCTTCCATCAACCATAACTCTCTGTATATATC
>NW_025884876.1:0-2088 GCF_002878395.1 Capsicum annuum
CAGCTGTAGTTTCTTGAATTTATGCATTCTATGTTGCATTCGGAGTGAGAAACGATGCGGTGATGAGTCTAATGAATGGTTTCAGTTGTATGCTCTATTCCCTATCTAATTTTGGCATCTCTAGCGTCATTCGAGGATGAATGTTTCCAAGGGGGGATGATGTAATACCCCGGGAAATTTTTCATTGAAATTTTGTGCGTAAACGTATTAGGTTCTATCTTCTAGAATGAATTATAAATTTTTTGTGTGGAATGTCGTAGATTATGATGCACCATTCCGTAGAGTATTGAATATTCTTTCCAACGATATATGGATCATCCAAAACGGACACCCAAGCGACGAGTTATGAACATTCCGATCGAACCGTGAATAGTAGTGAACAGTAAAACGTGCAGGAAAAAGTACTGAGGCCTGGCGTATTTTTGTTCCAACATTAAATGATCATAACTCCTTGTACATAATGATCTGGGTGATCTACTATATATCAACAGAAATCTCTGCGAGTCCTCTTTCCAATGAAATTGGTTTTATCAAATTTGTCTATCGGAGTAAAAAGTTATGGTCGATCTATTTCAGCTTATCAAAAATGATTTTTTGGGTCAAATTCAAACGATCATAACTTCTCATACACAATAATCTGGGTGAGATACTATATATCAACGGAAAGATATGAGAGTCTTCTTTTTAATGAAATTGGTTTCATCCAATTTGGATATCAGAGTAAAACGTTATGGTTGATCTACTTCAAACTATCAAAACAGTCCACCTAAGGACAGATTCGAGAATTATTATTTTTAGGGGCGTTTTGGTCATTCCCCCTCACCCAAAATCCATCCAAACCCTATATTAAAGCCTATTAGAAACATTATATGTTATATTTCATCAAATTCCCTCAAAAAGAAAACCCTAAGCTCCTACATCCAACTTCAAGAACCTCCAAAGTTCACCATTAATTCTGCAAATTTATTCAAGATTCCAAGTTCCTAGTTCAAGAACTCCAAGAACCATCATTCAAAGGCACGATTAATATCTCAAAAATGAGTATCGATCTAAAGTTCATCATTCAAGGTATGTGGGGTTTTTCAACAAGAACTGTCTTTCGTTCTTGTGCCCAAAAGTAATTTTCTTTACAAAGGCATAATTTTTATTTAATTTTTACGAATTTAATGGATGAACCCATATCTTATGATAATTATTATGAAATCTTGATGTTTATGATTTGAAAGATGAATTTACATATGTGGAGATATAAAGCATGAATCTTGAATGATATTTATCATGATTTTGATCCCATTGGAAATTGTGTTTTTTTGAGAAAATGTGTGTTATAAGCACGTTGATGTTGAATATTTGAGATATTTTGAATGATTTGACCTTTTGGTCTTAATGGAGTTATTTTAAACTCGAGTGTGAAAGAAATCCACAACGTAGTTGATTTTGATAGATGGGAAGCATGATGGCTCCCGATGTATATTTATATATTACTAAATTGTTTTGTTGTGGATTGTCTTTGAAATGATCTGAGCTAAGTCCAAGAAAAATCTTTAGCACCGAGTTGGAGGTATAAAGCAACCTTACTTCCCTAGAACTACGTGCCCCCATAGGAGTGAGCCTGAGGTTGATTTATAGAGTATCACTAGTTTGTGTGGATTTGATATCGATAGTCCTACTCCGATGGCAAGAATAGGACGGCTCTCCCCAACATGGATTGTATGTTGGACTCTATGTAGCTCACATGGTTTATGTCGGTTATAGGATCTCCCAGTGTGTGTATATTTCCTTGTGTCTATGGTGAATGGTGAAGTGATTTGAAAGTTGAATTGTGAAAGTTATTCTTTCGAAAGATTTAAATGATATTTACATTATGATAATTGATATTCTTGATGAAATGAAAGTGATTGACAAATTATATGATGACTCACATGTGTTATTGTACTTATTTCATCCTCTCATGATTATGATGATTTTCTTCGGGCTATATGAGTCTTTCATACATCCTGCATATTTCTTATAAATATTTATAACTATGATGTTTATACAACTGCATACACCCCCATATACTCGGTTCCTTTCCATGGTACTAACCCA
>NW_025884877.1:0-1075 GCF_002878395.1 Capsicum annuum
TTTTGACTTGGGTACCTTGAATCTTGAACCAATTTGTGAAATTTATGGTTGGATTCTTGACGTTCTTGGAAGATTTGGATTGGATTTTGAGAGAGAAACCCTAGTATTCTTGATGAAATAGAAGAAGAATGAAGTTTTCTTCTTTACTTGGATATATATAAAGGGTCAAAATGGGTGGAAAAGACCAAAATACCCATTTAAAAATGCCCCTTAATTGCTGAAAAAAATGACTGAGGACATCCGTGATAGGCCGTCAAACCCATGATAAGCCATCACAAAATATCATTACAAAAGGGTCAAATTTTTTATTTTCTTCCTAAGGTTGACGACGTCATCAGAAATGTCATCAGAAAGTGACGACATCGGCAGAAATGGCGTCAAAAACGTGATAGCCCGTTAGAAACGTTGTCAGCCTTTTCCAGATTAATATGTTGGAGTAAAATCAGTATAACTCTTTTCTCCGATATTGGATTTTAGCGAAATTGGTATAGTTGGAAAGGTAATTCAATTATATATCTTTCGATAGGTCATGAGATCAAAAATTCCAAGTATAATGAGAGATATGCTCGTTTAAAGTTGACTATACCAATATTCTTCCCAAGAATTCAATCGGTAAGGAATGTTTTGATTCACCCAATTGTTAGGACATATTTAAGGCCTTAATACACACCATCGTTGATCAGAAAACAAACCAAAACATTATAATTTATTTCTCATGATCTTGATTCATAGTTGCACTATTGGTTAGAGTCTCGGCGTATTACAATATCTCCCCCTTGAAAACATTCTCCCTCGAATGTTGGTAGATAGGCCAAGAACAAAAGAAAATGAGGACGTATAGCTGGAACGACTCACTAAAAGGGTTTACTTCATTCTAAACTTTTGAGTACTTCACAAAATGCATGAATCACAGAGAGAATAATCATATAGCTGAATACACTGCATTAGAAGTAAACTGGATTAAGGAAGAATAACACCTTAGGCTTGATTTCAACTCGCGGAGAAGAGATGAGGGTATCTGGTTCGTATAGCTGCCTCTGCTTCCCATGTAGCACCCTCGATTGATTGATTTCGC
>NW_025884878.1:0-3528 GCF_002878395.1 Capsicum annuum
AAAAGTTAGTAGGGATTGGTGTGGTAGAAAAAGAAAAAGAAAAAGAAAAGAAGAATTATGAAAAAAATTAAGAAAAAGGAATAAATGATCACACCAACCTAAATATGCTTTAAGATAAAAAAAAAAAGAGAAATAAGGGTGGAATAAAGTAAAAAATAGTTAATAAGTGAAACCCCAAAGTTAGTGTAGTTCCAAGGAGGCTTAGTCACTTTAAATTTCCATATATATCATACCGTCCCCAAGCCTACATTATAAACGGAGAAAAGTCCTATAGTGATCCTAACTGGATTGTCTGAAAGCTAAGGTAAAGAAAATAAGGGCAAGCTTATGGTATTTGATATGCATAGACTAGAACTTCTTTGTTGAGTGTGTGTGTCTCTTGACCATTCCTACATTGACATGCATTATTTCATATGATGAGTGGGATATCCTTATTGTGAGGGCTCTTGAGTTATGTTGCTATCTATTTACTTGTTTTGGGTAGTGAACTTTATATATATGTGTGGTTGTTTGTTGCTAATGTAATTCCATACCTTGATCACATTGTGTCACATGGTTATGCTTCAATTTCATACACAGTTGTCTTTGAAAAGAGATATGGGAGGGGATGTTGTGATTTAAAATTAATGTGATGACTAATTGCCTTGAATAGCTTAGATTCTCCTAGTTAAGCATCATTTTTATTTTATTGTGTTTTTGTTGCTTGAGGACATGCAAACGTTCTAAGTTTAGGGTGTTGATATGTTATAGAAATATAGCATTTTCGATGCTTCTAACAAAAAAAATATGCAAGTTTCTGAGGATATTTTGTTAGATATTATCCATTTTGGGTATGTTTTGCAAGAAAACATGTTTGTGAAAAGGTTAAAAAAAGGTGTTTTGGCTACTTTTTGGAGCAATTATGGATGTTCGGGTTATTTTCAGCTTGATCGTGATCAACGTATCTTGGAGAATTACAGAAGAGCTAACAAACTGACTCTCGACACTTACTAAATCAATATAGGACCATATGTAGGACCTATGGATCATAGGTAGATAAAGAAGGTTCAGGAAGTCCAAAACTCTGAGTGCTGACTTGCAGGATTTTTTCCCACCAAACACCTATTGTCCGTACCTGCACCCGGAGCAAGATGGCAAGCACTACCTATGCCCAGTACCAAACCACTGGTACAGACAACATGAGGCCATTGACCTGGTTTTCTCCTATTTCGATAGTACTTTGGTTTAAGGATTTCCTCATGTACTATAAATACCCTTTATGTGTTTTTAGTGAGATTACACACTATTGATACTCATAAACATATTCTTTTTCTAAGATCCAATTTTGATCTTGGGATTCTCTTGTGTTAACTTCAGTTAATTAATCAATTTTTGGTTTTGAGTTTTTATTCATCTTATCATTGTGATTTCATCTTAGCTTTCAATTATGAATGTCATTGGTTTCTTCATAAGTATAAGCGGCTAAAAAACCATAGTTATTGCTGTGCAAACCCCAGTGGACTAAAGAAGTAGGGGAAGTGCGATTGTTGAATTGAACTAATACCCATGGCATACATTGAATTATCTTTAGTATAATAGTTATCTTAGCGGTTGCAAACATTAGGATCCCGCCTAGTTATTTCTACTTACTCAAAAAGAGGAGTAGTGACTAGAAAAATATAATGACAATAGTAATTTGAGGTTTAACTGTCGATCTATGCTACTAGGTAATATCTAAGTAAGATGGTTATCTTTTATCTAATAACTAGAGATTCAAAAGGTAATAGTTAACTGGGATAAAGATAAGGGTTAGTAATGCAACATCCTTACACTCAAAAGGTTAAGGATGAAATCCTTCTACTCATCCAAAAGACTTTAAAAGGTACATAACTTATCGATTCTATATCTAGGGTATTGGGCTGGTCCAATAAAGCACGATAAACATACATAGTTAAGAAGCCAGGGAGGACGCAATCCTAGTGTTCACCTACGATTGATTACAACCAAAGTTAGTATTATTACTTGCTCGACATTACTAAAAGAAATCCCCCTTTTACTTTTCATGTTCTACTCGTTCACTTCAACTGCTATACCCTTAATTCCATGTGATTCCTTGGGATTCGACCCCAACCTTTGTTGGACGACTACATCTTGATAGTGATTGTACCATCATCTAACATGAGGTGTTTCTTGGCCATCATTAATTATACTCTTCGTATTTTAAATCTCAGGATAGTATTTTAAAAGAAACGAAGTCAGTACTATAAAAACATTCAAACTAATTTGACTATTTTGCATTTATGTTTGAATGTTTGAATGTTTTCACCCAAATTTAGCTTTTTTTAGTACCCTTGGTGCCTAATGCTTATGTTCAACAATCAAGTGACATGCCATTCCATACTCTAGCAGGTAACGAGATGCACTAATAGGAGTCATGTATTCTATTGGATAGGCTAATAAGGCATCACAACTTTCTAGACTAGTCAGTATTATTAGCATCACAGTCTTCGCCAAAATAGACTTTATCTATCGGTTGAAGACCTCAACTTTCCCACGTATTTGCGGATGGTAAGGTGTTTCCACCTTATGCTTCACACCATATTTCTCACGTAATTCTTTGAAAAGATAATTGAAAAAGTGAGACCTGTCATCACTAATAATTGCTCAAGGGTACCAAATCTAGAGAAAATAGTCTTCTTCAAAAAAGTTTTGAAACTCTTACCTTTATTGTTTGGAAGTGAAATTGCATAGACCAATTTAGAAATGTAGTCAAAAGACACCAATATATACTATATCCCATGCAAACTTACAAATAGGCCCATAAAATTAATACCCTAAACAACAAACAACTCAAGTTCAGAATGGACGTCACAACATGCTCATGCTTTCAAAAAATATTTCCCTTCCTTTTTAATTGGTAATAGGCCCTAGCATTATCATGTGGATCCTTATAGAGAGTAGGCTAATGTAACTACATTTGAAGATTTCATCTGCATTGTGAGTACCTCCCTAATGACCACCAATTGGGGACAAATGACATGCCTTCAAAATACTCATTATCTCAACCTCTAGAAAACACCTCTAAATTGCACCATCATAATATTCCCGAAATAAGTATGACTCATCCCATAATAACTTCTTACCTCATACATAAATTTCTTGCATCGTAGAAATGATATATCTTATGGGATAAAATCACTTACCACATAATTGGCAAAGTTTGGTAACCAAGGGATTAGGTCTTGTGATACTTCCAAGGCTTGCTTATTTGGAAAAGTATCATCAATTTTAAGCCCATCCAATACTTTTAGAATTTCTTCCCCCTATAGGTGTAAAAAAAAGGTCTGCAACTTTGTATTCAATGCCCTTCTAATCCTTAACATCAAAATCAATTACTTATAGCAGAAGTATCCATTGAATCAACCTTGTCTTTGCATCTTTCTTTTCCATAAGGTACATAAGAGTAGCATGATCAATGTGCACAATGAATTTTGTGCCAAGAAATCAAGACCAAAAATTTTCAAAACCAAACACGACTACAAGCGATTC
>NW_025884879.1:0-1556 GCF_002878395.1 Capsicum annuum
GGTACTATTGCAGTGATTCACTGGAAATTGATGAGTGCCATTTGGCCTACCACCACGACGCGGTACAATCGCGTTGGGCTACTGCCTGAAACAAAATTCGTCGTAACTTATTTCCCGGTTATCAGATTAAGGTAAAATTTATATCGTTGGAAAGTTGATTGAATTTTTTACACCTTCATGGGTCTTAAACTGGACAATTCTAAGTATACTATAGGTTATATATAGGAAACCACTTACAATAATAGCTGAACTGAATTAGGAAAGTACGGTGTATTACATTGACTATGGTGGCAATTGGGTTAACCATCTAACTTTGGTGGAGTGTGCTTACAACAATAGCTATCGTTATAGTATTGGTATGGCCTTTTTTCAGGCATTGTATGGTAGGAGGTGTAGATCTCCTATTTGTTGGTTTGAGCTTGGTAAGGTGAACATCTTTGGCTCGGATTTAGTTTATCAGGCAATGGAGTAGGTAAAGGTGGTTCGGGATAGGCTTAAGGTTACCCAGAGTCACCAAAAGTCCTATACGGATGTTAGGGGTTGAGACATAAAGTTTGAGGTTGGGGATAAGGTGTTCCTCAAGGTATCACCCATAAAGGGAGTAGTGCGGTTTGGAAAAAAGAGGAAGCTCAGTCCCCAATTTGTTGGTCCTTATGTGATTTTGTAGAGAGTTGGTAATATTCCTTATGAACTGGAGTTGCCTTCTATTTTGGGCTTGGTTTATCCAATATTTTATGTTTCCATGTTGATTAAGTGTATTGATGATCCTTCTTCGATTATTTCTTTGAAAGGGTTGGGTATCTCAGATTCTCTGTCTTATGAAGAGGTCCTGGTTAAGATATTAGATAGGCAGGTTTGCTAGTTACAGACCAAGGATGCGGCTTCGGTTAAGGTTCTGTGGTCGAATCATAAAGTGGAAGAGGCTACGTGAGATGTGGAGGAGGACATGAAGTCCAAATATTCGCTCTTGTTTTCTGCTCTCGGTAGTACGGAAGGTATGTGTTCTTGAACACATCTCTATTTTTTGAGTTTGTTAAAGAAAAGATTAATATCTTTGCCTCTTTGTTTTCACACTTTGATGAAGATTGGGAATATGTTTGATAATTCAAATGACTCTGTGTGTAGATTCCCACGCTAGAGAAGGAGTTGTTTCCAGGCCTCTTTTGGCGGGGAATCCATTTAGCTATTTACCTTTTCAAACCATTTAAACCATGCATAAATCCTTTACCAAGTTCAAAACAAGCAAGAGTTCCATTTAAAAGTGATCAATGCAATGAACATATCTTTATAAGCATTTTGTCAAAGACATTGAGGGCATAGTATATATCCAAAACCAATTCAAATTACCAATAACCATTCCATGTATTCCAAATATCCAAAATCGTCAGTAATGCATATAAAAGCATAATTAAAACTATGGGAAACCATAACCAACCATTTATAAACAAAACCCCCAATTCATATTTGAAAACCCAAAGCATACAATAATAAAATCATGTAAACTAATAACAAAAATAATGTCTTTAGTTGGAACTAACAATGAGAAAAGGAGTACA
>NW_025884880.1:0-4467 GCF_002878395.1 Capsicum annuum
TCTAAGTGTTTCTCAACCTACCTAGATGTTGAACTCCCTAATTCTCTTGAGCTGAAGAAGTCATTCTATTCATACTGTTTTATCTCAAGTTGATCAATCTTGTTCAACATTAATCCATAGATGAGAAGTTAACCTTCCCAAATCCTCGTTGATAATTCAATTCTTACTAGGGTTGATTTCTTATCTCAAGCAAATCAACCATAAGGAAAGTCTATTGTTTGAAACCAACAAAAAATAATTAATACAAAAGAATTATCAAGATGTTCCCATAATCACTCGAAACCTAACCAACTACTAAATCAATGAAACAATAGTCATAGATCCCACAACCCTAGTTACGGGGTTTAGTTGTTCATAAGATTAAAAGAGATAACAACGATTGAATTCATAATTTAAAGCAATTAAACTTACAAAAGATGAAATACAATGTTGATTCTCCTCCTAGTACAATAAGAATTTCCCACAACTAAATCAATGGATTGAAAATTAAATTACAATCTTAGATTCCAAAAAGAAGTAAACTGTTCTTTGGAATAAGTTCAAGATGTTCAGTGTTGATCTAGGGTTTCCAAGAGGTCCCAAGATGATTGAAATGGAGTTTGGGACGTTATATTTATAAAGTTTGGGACGTTATATTTATAGCATACAAGTCATAAACTGACTTAGATTGGGTTTCCATGCTATTTTACTTCAGATGGGTAGAGTTATCCCAATTTTGGGCATCGGCATGACACTGAGACATGCAAATTCACAATTGTCAAAAAATCTATCAAATTCCAGTAGTTGTTTGTGATTTCAATGCGTTGTGGGGCCTCTTTAAACTCCAAATTATGCTACACGTGCCATATTTCCAAAACCTTGAGACTCTTTTGAATTAGGTGGTATTTTCAAATCCTCCATTGGCGACCTGTACAGTCTACTCTAGGCCAATAATTTTCAGGGGTCCAACTTTCGTCCAACTTGCGTCATGTGCTTTTGTTAAGCATTCCGAGACTTCTTGAGTTGTTTCCAGTTGATTTGAAGCTTGTATATCATTAATATATCATGATAATCCATCACACAGAATCCTAAATTATTAAATACATCAATTAAGAGATCAAAACAACACAACATCCTCAGTGATGAACTAGAAACACAAGCTAAGCATAGGCTAAATTTACATTGATATTTAACTCATTGTTTTCACTCTTTTCTTGATCCAATTGACCCTTGAAAATTATCAAAAAGTTTTTTCACATATAAACACATAATAAAAACCTTAATAACTCAGTAAAACACACTAGAACTCAATACAATAGACTAGAAAAACACCTAGCTCCAGCTAGTCACACTAGTTTGCTCGATTGAAGTCTAAATGGCCGAATTGGATTAAAACTTGTGTGGAAACACCATTAAACATTGTGAACACATACTTGGACACATAATTGCTCATTTATATCATTATTAACACATATATGATAATAATAATCCTCAAAACAAGGCTAAATAAGCTAGAATAGTAGCGCTAGAATACATAAATTCACCCAACATCAAGAACAAATAACTCAAGAATAAGGGTAAAATATCATCATCATTTAAATACTAGTCATTTCTTCATGTTTAACAAAATTTACATATGTAATAATTCATAGTGATATGTTTTTATAGGATTTTCATAATGTATGAGAAAGAAACAAGATTTAGAAACATTCTCCATATACTCATTCACATGTCATGTGGTGGAGGACCTCAAACTTCCACATTTATAGATTCAAACAATTCATATTAAGAAAAGTACTTTAACCTAATGTATTCTCATTAGACTAGGGACTTTTACCACACACATTCAATGTGCAATGGACTTTAAACTAATGCCACTTTTTGATGGGCATGAGACTCTAACCTCATGCCTTATTAGACAGGGGTCTCTAACCCCAAGTGAGCTTATTTGGAATGGGAATCTAACCACAACATCTTTAGTTAGGGGACTCTAACCACACACAACCTTATTTAGGGGACTCTAAACCCAAGCATATATGTTTAAGAATGGGACTCTAACCTCTTCCATTATTATTAGGCAAGGGACTCTAACCTTAAGGCATATTAGATAGGAAAGGAACTTTAACCAAGCCATCACAACTATCATTAGTAGACATTAAGGCTCTAACCCGTTGCCCATACATCAATATTCATTCACTTCAACATTTATGGACTCTAACTAATTTGACAAATTTCACACCACACATGACTCTTATGGTCACTTGTCTTTCAAATATCCCATTTTGACAATGCCTTGATTAAATTTATGGTCATCAAGACCTTTACATTACATCCATTCCTAATTAGCTATCACATACTCTTTTTGTTCAACATATTTCAATTTCATGTTGTGGATTTTTATCTCTCTTTAGCCATAATTCAACCAAGGTCATAAATTAACAAATTACATAGCCAAAAATGTTAATACAATATCACTTATACACCTTTCATACTCATTGCGCCATTGCCCTAGTTCAAAACATTCTCCACGTGTGAGTAGACATTTCACGTAGAAATTTCACAAACACCTTGTAGGCATACCATTATCAAGACCAACTTCATGGTAGACTTCATTAATATTAAGGTTACTCAAGACCCATTTTTTAAACTCCAAACAAGCAAATCATCACTAATAACATGTATGCACACAAGTCAAAGCAAGAAAAAATATTATTCATCATTAAGAAACAAAACCCTTATCATTTTAATTTAAAATTACCATTCTAAATTATTAATTAATGTGTAATATACATAGTTTTTCTCTTATTCAAAAGGGGGAAGAGTTACATGTCTTAAATAAGATGATCCACAAAAAAATTTGACACTCTTTTCCTCTAGATGACCATCCTCGAAACAGTTGCCTCCAAATCTTCAAAGATGTGTTTGGGAGAGGGTTTTTGAAAATTTTTGTCATGACAAAGAGGGTTTAGAAGTCCAAAACACATTATATAATATGGTAACTTGTAACGCCCCGAGTATGTACCTCAGATGCTATACGGTGCTTATAATCTTGAAGGACCACAAGATAACCCATGACTGGTACCTGCTGCACCAACTGAGTAATAAATACTGTAATTATGTGGAAATTGGGGGAAACATATTTCATAAGGTTCAAATTTATAAATAACTATGAATGCCATATAAAAATACAAAATTTGAATATAAGTACTGAAAAAAAACTGAACAACTGTCTGAAAAATACTCTGGTATGAAAAGCCTCTAACTGTCTAAACTGTTGAGTTGATGGGACAAGCCATAAACTAAATCCATCTACTATAATAAAATTGAAGTACTATAAATAATATGCATGTCCTCGAACTATGAGGAATCACCACTTCTTTGAAAGCTGAGAATCTAAATTGCTAAGGGTGCTATGTAGCTCGTGCGTTTGAACCTATGACATAATACTTCATAGCACTAAGAAAAGCATGTGTCAGTACTTTGAATATATTGGTATGCTCACTGAGGTTGTAGAATATGCATGGGTTTATATTCCTGCACAATAATAACTTAATAACATGAATTTGACTGAATAAGAGTACATGTATGAATACATAGATTGTAATTGATATCGTGCTAATATTGAGTACTGAATCGGAATACTGATAACTAATATCAGATTTTACAAATTCTCTATCAATGATTATCTAAATGAATGTATCTAATAGTTTTGAATTCTTTGGAACCATTCCTTGGGTTCACTCAGTGCTAAATCATACTCCCAACTGAAAAAGACACTTGACTGAGTTCTGAATTGTACTAAGATGGACTGAGCTATTACTGATATTACTTTTGACTAAACTGAACTGAGTTCATTGAGTTTCGTTGACTGACAAAATACTTCTAAATTTTGTTAGCTGACCAAGTTTACCGAGGTATGAACTAGATACTAAATTAGACTCGACTAGTATGGATTATACTGAGTTTTCCTGAGTTTTATAACTGACTGAGAGTACTACTGATTGTGTCGTGACTGATACTATTCTATTAATGACCATGGCTCTAGGTAATCAGCTAAATATTCGGGTACAAGTACCCCCATGACTCGATAGCATAAATTAAGAGACATGGCACAGCATGAAATATGTAATCTATGAACTTGCTTATTATTCATTCATTGGGGCATTTTGACAAACACTTGCATGATATAACTTGCACATAACCTATCTTGACATGATTTCATTCTCTTAATAGATCATATGGACAATTTATCAAGCACTTGGTGAGCATAGTATATGCACATAGTATTGAACAACAAGTGAGCATCATAATTCATCTCTAATTTCAAAAGTGAAGAGTTTATCATGGATTCACATGAATCTACACATATAATGATAAATTTCACATGACATATATATAATCATGAATTAGGAACTTAATCTAAATGGATACAATTTAATTCTAACCATGGAAATCATAAAATCAATTACTTGAAGTTCGAAGGAGATT
>NW_025884881.1:0-1354 GCF_002878395.1 Capsicum annuum
GGGTCGGGTTATTCAAAAATATTTTTTAAAAATTATTTTTGAAATTAAACTTTAACAAATTACAATTAATAAATGACAAAAATAAGTTAATAAATTAAAATTATTTTTTTAACAAATTAAAACTTTAATAAATTCTATAATATTTATTACAACATTCAATTAATTTAATACAATTCGTATATATATAAATACACAGTACATACACTGTGTATGGGATCGGGACAACATCCAATTAATTTAATATAATTCGTATATATATATAAATCAGAAAAGTAGTTATTTATCATCAAATTAACACGAGTAGTATATTTCCTCAATTGTATAATAATATCAATGAATTTTGCAAATTACGATAAATTTTTGGCTAATTAGATTTTAAATACAATATTATATATATACATATATACATATATATACCAGTTAAGGTGTACCACTTTGCGCGTGTACCTATATATATATATATATATATATATATATACATATATATCTGAGCTGGGGGTCTATTGAAACAGCCTCTCTACTTCTTCGAAGGTAGCGGTATGGACTGCGTACATTTTACCCTCCCCAGACACCACTTGGTGGATATATATATATATATATATATATATATATGTGTGTGTGTGTGTGTGTGTGTGTGTACTAATTTAGGTGTACACGCCTTGCGCCTGTACCGTACTTTAATGAGTTCAAACATTACACTATCTAGAATATTTGTTTAAATAATAAAGATGAATATAATAATTAAATTTAATATCTTTTGAGTATGTAAAAATAAAGAATTTATTTATTAAACCTAGCCTTTACCAAAAATATTTTAAAAGTCGATCTACATTCATCTACCAATTGAAAATTGCAGCAAAATAATACAATGATAGAGCTATCAAAATAATACAATTAAATATAATCTTTACACATAAAAATAAATTCAATGTCATCCAACACTCATCTACCACCTGTAAACAATAACAAAATAATACGATAATAGAGATATCAAAATGATACAACTAAACCTAACCTTTACATACAAAAAATTCCTCAAAGCAGAACAACATTTATCTATCACCTGTAAACTGCAACAAAATAATACGATAAATGTGATATCAAAACAATACAATTAAACTTAAATTTTACACACAAAAATTTTTCAAAGCCAATCAAGATACATCTACGAACTGTAAACTACCACAAAAAAACAAACTAATAGAGATATTACGATAATACAATTAAACCTAACCTTTACCTAAAAAAAATAAATTCAAAGCCGACCGGCATTCATCTAGCATCTGTAAATTAAAATAAAACATAAGATAATAAAGATATCAAAACAATACAATTAAATCTAACCTTTACACAA
>NW_025884882.1:0-1112 GCF_002878395.1 Capsicum annuum
ACCGTCTGAAATCGTCTGCGAAATCTCTGCTACATGATCACATAACAACTGTCTGAAAACTGGGACAAGGCCCCCAGTAGACCATAACTATAATAAATAATAATTGTCTGAAAGAAACTAGGCCTTCTGAAATATAGAAGGCTCACAAACTGGTACTCTTCACTCCTGTCTGATAAAATCTACTGCTTATCAGGACCCCTAGACTGTGCCTCAGAACCTGGAGGAAGGAGGGGTCAATACAGATGTACTGGTACACAAAGTAATCCAAAATAAAGCTTGTATATAAATAAAATAGTTGGAGAGCAATTTGTCAAAATAGCATGCATGAAATAGTTCTAAAACACATGGGCACTTTCTGAAAATCATAAATCATTCTTCTCAATGCAATGTCTGATCTTTGTATTACTTCTGAGCTAGGTGGCACTCCCCTACAATTCTGATATTCCACGGGCGGTATGGAATCCGTCTTAGACTCAGCAGGGAAGCCCCCAACCCAAGTATACCATAAGGGTTGGAGTTTCTGATTCTGATACGCCACACGGTACTAGGCTAGCGTAATATAATATATACGGATCGACAAATCACGATTTTAGGCAACTAGTTGTCTAAAGTCGTGCCTTCTTTGGAGAACCACCTAACATCTCTTTATGCGCAATTTAATCCGGTTCTGAATCATGCATTATTCTAGTTTCAACATCTGAAAATTCTGACTGCAAACATGCATTCTATTCTGTTCTGAATTACCATGGCATAATCTGAATTGGTGTCGTCACACCAAAACTTGTAAGTTCTCTTTTCTGAGCCATAATGTATCATGCATAATTCTTTCATTAAAACACAGTTCAGACCACCCAAACATGCAAACAATATAAAAGATTTCATGTTCTGAAAATACAAGTCAAAACTATGCTGAGATTATTCAAACATATGGTGGTCATGTGTTCTTTTGGCAAACCATGCTACTCTTTGTTATATGCAAATTCAAAATGCATAACCCTCTCTTTTGAATTCAAAAATTAACTCAAGTCATAGCATTAATCAAGACATTTCGTATCATGCTTTTCAAAATGCATTTCAAAACGTTTCATATTATACGAAAGATGGGAAAAATC
>NW_025884883.1:0-1434 GCF_002878395.1 Capsicum annuum
AACGTGGGCACGTTTGGTATGGGATTTGAGCCTACAGCTGAAGATCTAAAGAAAGCCAAGGGAAGGAAAAGGGAAATATGGTCACTCCCTTGCCCAATGCCACTACTCAGTGAATCATTTGTTAAGAGCGGTGTCACGAAGCACGTGGAATTTGAAGTTAAAATGCTTGATGACTTCCATAACCTTTTATTTGAAGTTGATATGGTCGAAGCAGGAGAAGGTACCAGTATGGCAGACGTGCAATTCATAGGTCCAGCTGTCTGGCTCAATAATTGGGAAGTCACTTCTCTCCACGCCAGGAGGGAATTTTGGTAGTTTATTTTATTTTTCTTTCTGTTTATCCGAGTTATTTCAGGGTTGTAATTCGGATTTTAGTTTTTTTATGTTATGTTGGCATCTGTGTTTAAACCCTTCTATCTTTTATTTAATGAAATGCAATGTCCCTTTTGTTTCGTGTCTAATATATTTTGTTTTTTCTTCTCTTACACAGTTCTCTTTATGCTGATTCTAATGACATGACATGCATGCGGAATTTTTAGCTTGATCTTAAAATCCAAACTAATCAAGATGTAATAAAGCAGGATGGGGAATATGATGACGAAGAAGTACTAGAAGAAATAAGCAAAGAGTAGGAACAGTTTGAAGACAAATTGAATCCTAATTTGAATGAGACTGAGCCAAAAAATCTAGGGGATCAAGAAAATGTTAGGTAAACTAAAATTAGTGTACATGCTTTTCCACAGCTAAAAGATGGAATGATTCAAGCATTAATTGATTACAAGGATGTTTTTGCAGGGTCTTATGATGATATGCCTGGTTTAAGCACTGAATTAGTGACTCACAAATTGCCAACTGATCCTGCGTTCCCTCCTGTCAAACAGAAGTTGAGGAAGTTTAAAACAGATGTAAGTATTAAAATAAAAGAGGAAATCATGAAGCAACTTGAAGCCAAAGTAATTCGAGTAGCTCGCTATCCCATGTGGTTATCCAATGTTGTTCTCATACCAAAGAAAGATGGCAAAATTCGAGTGTGTGTTGATTACCATGATTTGAACAGAGCAAGTCCGAAAGATGATTTTCCACTGCCCAACATTCACATTTTGTTAGACAACTATGCTAAACACGAGGTTGCCTCTTTTGTGGATTGCTATGCCGGATATCACCAAATCATTATGGATGATGAAGACACGGAGAAGATGTCCTTTATCACACCATGGGGAACCAATTGTTATCGAGTGATGCCGTTCGGTTTGAAGAATACTGGAGCAACATACATGAGAGCCATGACTACTATGTTTCATGATATGATGCATAAGGAGTTTGAGGTCTACGTGGATGATGTGATTATTAAGTCAAAAAGTCAGGCCGACCATGTTAAAGATTTAAGAAAGTTCTTTGAAAGGCTTCGCAGGTATAATCTCAAACTCAACCCGG
>NW_025884884.1:0-1101 GCF_002878395.1 Capsicum annuum
CGAGAGTGGTCACCAAAGGGGTCCTCGGTTCTTCCAACTTGTGGACTGTTTTGGTGTTTGTTTTGTGTCTCCTTTGTCGATCTTGTATCATTTGGTATCAAATCGTGGCTTTATTTTGTTTTCACAAGATCAATCTTGGGCTAGCTAGCTTAAAAATACAAAAAAAAAAAAAGGAAAGTGTAAAAGTTGTTCTTGTTCTTGGCCGAGACATGTTTCTTTGTGGCTAGATCTTGCAGTCTTTTGTTTGTTTAGATTATATTTTACATGTTTATCAAGAATATCATTTTCTATGTGTTTTCTTTCTAGGTTGGACATAGATCAAAAAACAACTCCAATTTGTATTCATGTCCGAGGGTTTATCAGAAACATCCTCTTTATATTCACAAGGTAGAGGTAAGGTTGCGTGCACACCATCCTCCCCAAACCACTGTGTTGTTGTAGGTAGGCGAGTATATCTCAGACCATTGACAACATTAGTGAGCCGGGGCTGGCTCATTCATTCATTTGTATGGTGATATGGTTGATGTTTTTGATGAATTTAGTAGATCAAAGTATAGTAATAAGTAGTAGAATAGAAGTTGAAAACAAAACACACAATGCATTATTAGATGGTATTACCACAACATTGCATATAACATTAGCATAGTTGTACACAAACATATAACTTTCTTGTTTGGCTAATTCCAACAACATTTATAAGGGGACGCACTTCCTTGTTTTGACAATTCAAGCAATATTTGTAAGGAAACGCACTTCCTTGTTTGGGTAATCCCAGCAACATTTGTAAGGAGACGCACTTCCTTGTTCGGGTAATTCCAGCAACATTGGTAAGGAGACACACTTCCTTGTTTGGGTAATTCAAACGACATTTGATAAGGAGATGCGCTTCCTTGTTTGGGATAATTCAAGCAACATTTGTAAGGAGACGCACTTCCTGGCTTGGGCAATTCAAGAAACATTTGTAAGGAAACGCACTTCCTTGTTTGAGTAATTCAAGAGGCATTGGTAACGAAATGCACTTCCTTATTTTGATAATTCAAGCAACATTGGTGATGCACTTTCTAACTTAAGTCTTTATTCCTAGAAGATGCACTTTCTAGT
>NW_025884885.1:0-7129 GCF_002878395.1 Capsicum annuum
TGTACCAAATCAGATCAGTCATATCTAGAACATGCATGAACAAATAATGTAAAACACTAAATCACATAAACTACCAACTGGTAGTTTAACAAAAAAAAAGTGAAACTTAACTAGAAAATAGATACATGTTAATAATTTCCATATTAGAACAAGAAAATAAAACATACCTCAACGGACGAACAAGAAATTTATTTTTGAAAGAGAAGTGATTGAAGATATAATTGTGGTTTTATGCAAAACAAAATGCAAAAGATAAAGCTGAGGAGACCTATTTATAAAAGATTGAATGAGCGAGTAGTTCAGTGTGTTAGGCAAAAAATCATGACCGTCACCTCTTTTTAATAATTATATCTCTTAATTAAATCAAACTTGGTGACTTTTTGACTATTTAAATTAAAAAATAGATTTAAATACAAAAAAGGTGAAAAGTCATAACTTTTCTTCTTTTTGGTATTTTAATTTTTTTAAATTAAATAGCTACAAAATTGTGTTCATCATTTTTTTATATTATTTATTTATGAATTATTTTATTAATTAAATGATCGAAAAGTCATGACCCTTGAGTTCTTCCAACAGATGATCTATTTGTTGCAACATATGATCCATCTGTTACAACAGATGACCCTTCTGTTACAACATATGACTCATCTGTTGGAGTAATTGATTCATTTTTGCAACATATGGTTCATCTGTTGCAACAGATTGTTCATTTGTTGCAACAGATTGTTCATTTGTTGAAAAAATAAATCAATAGAAAGATTTATTTAATAAAAAATAATAACAAATCATCATTTATCAATATACCATTTTTACCACAAGATTAATTGAAATCGTAATTGAACTTATTAATTCATCTTTAATTTTAGTTAAATCAATATATTATTTCTAATGATGGCTTAGTTTGAATCATTTCAAATAAAACTGGTCAATTGATCACTCTACTCAGGATGAACATACTTAGCTGATCATGTAATTACCATGAGATTAATTGAAATTATAATTGAACTTATTAGTTCATATTTTATTTTAGTTAAATCAATTTAGTTATTACTAGTAATGACTTAATTTGAATCAATAGATGACTAACATATTGGAATAGATGAGTAATCTATTGAAAAAGACCAAACAGTTAAAGACATCTGTTGAAAATGACCAAACAGATATAGACATCTGTTGCAACAGATGACTAACATGTTGCAATAACCAACTCATCTGTTGAAAGTTATCAAACAAATATAGACATCTGTTGCAACAAATGACTAAATTGTTGCAACATATGACTCATTTATTGAAAATTATTAAATAGACAAGATATATGTTGAAAAACAATTTAAAATACTAAAGCTCAAATATTTTTAAGAGAACTCAAACATTTGTCCCCTTGTCTAAGGTCTTGTATTAAAGACTTGTCTTTAATTTTAATTAAATTAATTTAGTTATTATTAATAATTGCTTAATTTGAATCAACAAATGACTAACCTGTTATAAACATCTGT
Organism: Capsicum annuum; assembly: GCF_002878395.1. NCBI lineage: Eukaryota > Viridiplantae > Streptophyta > Magnoliopsida > Solanales > Solanaceae > Capsicum > Capsicum annuum. Next base: position 1,497 of record NW_025884885.1, read on the forward strand.
TGCAACAAATAGGTCATCTGTTGAAAAATAATTAAAATACTAGGAAACTCAAATATTTTTAGGAGAACTCAAATGTTTGTACCATTGTCTTAGAGACGTCTTTAATTTTAGCTAAATCAATTTAGTTATTACTAATAATTGCTTAATTTGAATTAACAGATGACTAACATGTTGCATTAGATGATTCATCTGTTGTAAATTGTCAAATAGATAAAAAAATTTGTTGTAACAGATGGGTCAACTATTAGAAATCAATTAAAATACCAGGGAGCTTAAACGCTTTTAGGAGAACTCAAACGTTTGTCCCCTTGATCCTTTTGCATTTGATGTATGATATATTATTTTTGTCTTCTTTACCTGTTTCATGAAATTTTTCATGTGTTTTACTTATTCATTGTGCCCCTGTTGAAATTTTTAGAATTTTTTAGGTCAAATTTTGTTTGTATATCACTTGGACATTACTTCATAGGTGATTTTATAAGTAAAATTATGATTTTTGTTGAATTTCTTATTTGGTGTATCTGCTATTGCTACAATTGATAGAACCTACAATATGAGTCCAACATATGAGTTAACTATTGCAACAAGTGAGTAATCTGTTGCAACATATGACTAATCTGTTGCAAGACATAACCCATATGTTAGAATCATGTTACAACACTATAATACGAATCCAACAGATAAGTAATCTGTTGCAACAGATTAGTCATATATGTTGCAACAGATTACTCATCTGTTACAACAGATTAGTCATATATGTTGCAACAAATTAGTCATATATGTTGCAAAAGATTACTAATCTGCGCAACAGATTAGTCATATATGTTGCAACAGATTACTAATCTGCGCAACAGATTAGACATAAATATTGCAACAAATTACTAATCTGCGCTACAGATTAGTCATATATGTTGAAACAGATTACTCATCTATTGGATTCACGTTACATGTTTTATCCATTGTTGAAAAACAGCAGTAGCAGATACACCCAGATGAGAAATTCAACTAAAAAATAACAAACATAAAAAATAGCAAAAAATATAAAAAAAAATAACAAACACCAACAAATTAAGTTCCCCATTTTTGTCATAACTAAAAAGCCCTAATTTTTTACCTGTGAAAATCGAAAAGAAACGATGAAGAACTCGAAGTTGTTGTTGCCGAAAAATGTTGTAATGTCAACTGACGGTTGAAAGTCAAAAAGGAACGGACAAGAACTCAAAACTATTTGTCGCCATAGGTTGAAGTTGCACAAGATTGAAGGGAGAAATTTGAAAAGTTGTTGGTTGGGAGAAGTTCGAGAGAGAAACTATCGAGAGAAAGAGAGAAGAGAGATTGATTTGCAGAGAGAGGAAAGTTTTGTGGGTGTGGGTTGATTTGTATTTTTGAAAAGATTAAAAAGTTTGAAAAATATTAATCAAGTCCACAATTAACCTAATCAAGTTTCTTAATTATGTTTGACCCTTTAAGTTGGTTAATGTCACCAATCCTTCATTCATGACTTAAAAGACACCTTTCCTTCAATTTTCTCATGTAAGTGTGGGCATGTTAGATATCAAATATTACACTATCAAAATTATAATTTGATATTCTAATTTTAGTGTTATTGTATTTGGCAGGAGTATGATATTTGATATGTATTTTTTAAAAATTAAGTATTTATAAGAAAAAAATTAAAATATCGAATATCATACAGAAGTATATACAGTTAAATCTTTCTAAAGTAATACTGGATAAATTGATTGACTCTCCAATTTCTACTTGGTCCAGTGAAAAAGATCACCAATATTGATAAGATAATAAGTTAATATATTTTTTAAAAAATTCTATATAAATTTATGATCTCATTAATATTATAAACTAATAATTCTTTAAAATTACAAAAATATTTAAGATAATTTAGTGAAATATGATTCTAGAGTTTTTTGTTAAAATTTTAATCTAGTTGAAACTCGTATCTAGCTTTTCTTATTGCATTCAAAATATTCGGTATTATCTTTTCAAACTGTAAAAAAATTGTGAAGAGTTTTAGATGCAATAAGTGCATCCTTTACAGTAACTGGTTTCAAAGATTTTGTCTCGTTTTCAACTTCATCATCAAGACTGTTTTCTCCGATGATATCCACAATAATCCAACAGGCTATTGACATTCAATTTATAGCGATAATCAAAATCATTAATCATGATCTCAAGTTTATTAATACTGTAAGACAAGTCATATATAAGTCAGTAAGATACTCAAAATCACTCATCTACCTTAAATCTTAAAAGCATTCTTTCAACTAATAAATATTAATATATTAATAAAATAATATTTTATGGTCCAATAATATTAATTTAGAGATATATGTATGTATTATCTAACACTACACATATAGGATAAAAGTAGTTGCCATTCGTTGCAACTAGACTCTGTCAAAAGTCAAAACTATATATTTTCTTCATTTAAAAATAATGACCTACTTCTCTTTTTAATTCGTTTAAAAAAGAATGATCTTTTTCTTTTTTGGCAATATCTTAATTCTTACTTTCTATGGCTTATTTAAGACCATAAGATTAAAGAATATTTTTGTACATTTGACACTACTTTAATTTAAGATCATGAAATTTAAAAGTATTTTTTATTTTCTTAAATTTCGTATCAGGTTAAAATAAATCATTCTTTTTTAAGCGAAGAAAGTATATAGATATATCCCTCTTTGGAAGTTATATATATAAAACCCTTACTGGAAGCTATACAACATATACAAAAGTATATATAATATATAACCCTTTCTTGGAAGCTATACATACAGCATATATAAAAGTAACCGGCATTGGTAGAACAAGACTGCTTCAAAAGTCAAAATCATATATATAACCCTGGAAGCTATACAACGTATATATAAAAGTAAGTAACTGGACTAGACCGCCGAATCAAAAGTCAAAACTGGCATAAGTTTACACTGGCATTCGTAGAATTAGACTGGTTAAGAATTTAGAAGTTGTGGGTGGTTGAGAGGTTTGAAAACTTATATTGATGTCAAGCTTTAAGGTTCTGTTCGAAAATTAAAGCATCCAACTATGTTCTTGATTTAGTGCGTTCTAGATTTAGTGCGTGCTTATCAAAGTCTTATATCAATTTTTATATATTTTTTATATAATTATACCTAAGCTACTTCAAATTTAATGGGTATTGGAGCACCAAAAGGAGGGTCATAGATCTACCTCTATAGACTGCGTCAAAAGTCAAGCCAAAACTATATATATATATATTTGGACTGCTCTATCTTGATTGAAAGGTCCATTTTTTGTAATTGATTAATAAAGGGAATTGCATGTCTGTACTTTCTTTAATATTTCTACATGTGTAAGGTGTTAACATGATACAGTTGAGACGTTTCTTATAAAGCGGAAGTCATATTTCTTTATTATAGAAATATATGTATGTTGAAGTTTTATGATTATCAATTTACTGTATCGCAGAATACCAAAATCAAACTTTAAGATATCAAATCATATAGAATTATTTTGATATGATAATAAAATGATAATTATAAAAATCAAAAACCAAAATTTCTAATTCAAAATTTTCAACATCGTATCATATCATATATCGCATCCCTGGCTTCCTACTCCGATAGTTTTGTTTGAAGAATTCAATTATTTAAAAAAGTTTTAACCTACTCGGAGTAACAGTCGTACACTTTTCTATTTTAACAAGACAAAACAACAATTCTTACAAGTACCAAATTTTCTCACATAATTGCAATGGCAGTATTTGCCTAAATTAAAGTACGGAAAAGGATGAAAAATAGTAAAAATTTATTCAAACTGAGTGTTTATACCCAATACAATTAAGCTAACCATGGAAGACAAATTATAATTTATTAGGAATCTTATTCAAAATAAAGAAAATTCAAAAAAAATTACTAAGTACTACTTAAATATAAAAGGAAGGTAAGCATAGAATACTACTTATTGTAGATGAGTATTCTACAAATTACAATATAACTACGATAAACGGTTAAAACATAAATAATTTTTCTCTCCCATACAAAATTTTTAATCTTCTCATAACGTGTAACAGTTCTTTTATGGGTTGAGAACAAAATTCTACTCAATCTATATTTTGTTTACGATATCGAATATAGGAAAATATTATCAGAATCACCATATAATTACAATAATAACAAATATACATCTTACACAATCTTTGGAGCATCATGGCTCCATTTATTTTTCAATACAAATATTGTAACATATACGTAAAAGAACCATGTGAAAAGCCTTAATTATTTTCAGACAAATGGCGAGCGCTTAAATTTGCAGAATACATAAGTAATTACCACCAATTAAGCATAAGATAATAGAGGAGGAATACTTTGTTCATTCCTAAAGAAATTTGTTGGATCAACTTTAGTCTTCACTTTCACCAATCTATCAAAGTTGTTCTTGAAATATTTCTCCCCCCAAATTTTTGCTTGTGCATAACTTGTGTTTCCTTTGTTGTTCACTCCCAAATCAAGATCTCTATAGTTGAAATATGCAGCTCTAGGAGACTTGGATACATACTTAGTCATGTATCGGTAAATCTTTCGAATCCGAGCTATATGTTTAGGAGAATCCTCTCTTTTTTGCCAACTCAGCCCATACTGGATTTGATATATATTTCCAACTCTATGTGGGAAAGGGATTTCAGATTCAGAAAAGTCACTGATCTTTCCTCCGTAAGGAGTAAACGACAAGTCTGGTGGATTTTGACCTTGTTGATTCATTAGTTTCCATAGACCTTCGAGACCATGTATTGAAATAGGGTGCTGGACATAGTCTGATTTCATTTTGAAGCATAAGTATCCCTCCGGATTTTTGATTTTCCTATCAAGTAAAGCATCAAGTGATGTTCCCCTAGGAAACCAAGAATAGAGTACAGATTCAATCCAACTCAGCTCTATGCAATCTTCTTTCACTAACCCTAATTCTGGAAAGCTCTTTTGCATTTCGCGAAGGAGTTCATTGACTCCTCCCACGAACATTGTTATAAAAGATACGTAGACAGTCCTTTTACCACGCAGAAATGGAGATTCCCTACTAGTTAAGATCAACCTAAGGACGAGATTGTTATCAACTTTGTCTGCGATATGTTGCCACTTGTAAACTAGTTGAGTTGCATTTTGTTCTAAGGTTCGTGTCACATTGAATATAGTCACCTTTTCTGGAATATCGAGTAACTTCACCTTCCATGAAACAATAAGACCAAAGCTAGTCCCTCCACCTCCTCTAATAGCCCAAAAGAGATCCTCACCCATTGATTCTCGATCGTGGATTTTTCCATTGGCATCGATTAATTTAGCATCAATAATGTTATCTACAGCAATACCAAATTTTCGAGACAACATGCTATAGCCTCCACCACTAAAGTGTCCACCAACACCAACAGTAGGACAAACCCCAGCAGCAACGGCCAACTTTTTACTTTTTTCGGCGACCCTATAGTATACTTCCCCTAGGATCGCACCAGATTGAATCCAAGCAGTCTTGTTTTCAGTGTCAATGGAAATTGATCTTAGGTTTCTAAGATCAATAATGACAAAAGGGGTATCCGAAATGTATGAAAGTCCCTCATAGTCATGTCCACCACTTCGAATTCTGAT
>NW_025884886.1:0-1811 GCF_002878395.1 Capsicum annuum
AAAAAAAAAAAAACGTAAACAAGAGCTAAAAGAAGAAAAGTTTCCATATATAGGAGTTTGAGTTCCCATATAATTAGGAGTCCATCAAAAAATCAATAAAAGAAAATTAGATTGTACGTTTTCTACCGAAATAAAAACATGCTTTTTAATAAGTAAATATTTTATCATAAATATATTTAATTGATTTTCAACTCTTAAATATTAGAAAAATAGTGAAAAATACTATTTTGTCTAAATCAAAGACTTTTAATGAAGGACAAAAAGTTCAAACAACATTTCTAATGCCCTTCACACTTTTAATATATTATAGATTATAATATGCTTATTAAACGATTAATTAACACCCCTCCCTTCATCAGTCTATAGACATTTCCTTCTCACAACTTAATTGAAAAACAAGTAAAATACAGTATTAAGTACAGAATCTTGGAATGGTTACACCTAGAGGAAGAAATAGAGAGAATGACTTCAAAGAATATTCAGCAAAAATACATACATGTTGCATGTGCCATGCCATAAAGAGGCGCTTGTGTGGAATATATGGGTGTCAACAAGCTTTAGAAGTATGCCACATCAGCATACTCTAAACCTCCTTTATATATATAAATCTATAATCTATAATCTATATCTATATCTATAATCTACATCTATATCTATATCTATAATTTGTAATATATTAAAAGTGTGAAGACCCTTAAAAATGTAATTTGAACTTTTTGCCCTTCATTAAAACACTGAACAATATACAAAATAGTATTTTCTCCTTTTTAAATTATTATTTAATTTATTTATAATATTGTCTCCTAAAATATATGGTAATTTTTTTTTTCTAAATTAGGAGTTCTAAAATATATGGCAAGAGATAGTTTTTATTTTGTAATTGATCTAGGTTTAGCTTTTGAATTAACACATATATTCATTATAAGGACAACACTTCGTCCACCAAAATACATATAACCGAATTATTTCTTTTTTTTTTGTTGGAATTCTTTCTACCAATTATTGGTTCATTATAGGTGTATTGTTTTCTTGGTAATTAATCCCACATTATTTTTGTCATTGCCAAAAGACTTTCTTTGATTTTTATATTTGTGTTTATAGTGGTTTGATTTAATGTATACGATATTTATTGGTAAAAATAATTAAATTTTTTATCATATTTATTCTTTATTTAGGGTTGAGTGTATTATGGACTCTAAAATAAATATTGTTATTGTGATGCCGATTTATTCTGTTGTTATTTGTTATTTGTTATTTTTTATTTTTTTGCTTAATACAGGTGATAAATGTTAGGTCGGACTTTAAGGAATTTCATTGTAAATATTAAATTTAATTGTATTATTCAGATATCTTGATTATCGTATTGTTCAATTGATATATGTTATTTTTTTTGCTCAATATAGGTGATAGATAAAAGTTCGATCGAGCTTTAAGGAATTTGTGTAAAGGTGAGGTTTAATATTGTTATGATATTTCGATTATTGTATTGTTTGTTGTAGTTTCTATTCTGTTGTTATTTTATGTGGTAGATGAATATTTAGTCAGACTTTATGATTTTTTATATAGAGATTCGATTCTTAATCATATTGTTTTGTTGTAACCTGTGTTCTGTTGTTATCTATCATTTTTTTTTGCTTAAGAGAGGTGTAGAGTAACATTGGATTTGACTCTTTTGGTTAAAAAGAAAGTTACAACACTTATATTAATTTGTATCTGGCTTTTCTTTTTGGGGGAAATTATTTACCCTTTTGAGTGGGGTCCAATTTTATTTCCTCAAATTTATCATTATTAATTATATTTATTGTAAAATA
>NW_025884887.1:0-4281 GCF_002878395.1 Capsicum annuum
AATGAGTATCGATCTAAAGTTCATCATTCAAGGTATGTGGGGATTTTCAACAAGAACTCTCTTTCGTTCTTGTGCCCAAAAATAATTTTCTTTACAGAGGCATGATTTTTATTTGATTTTTATGAATTTGAAGCATGAACCCATATCTTATGATGATTATTATGAAACCTTGATGTTTATGATTTTTAAAGATGAATTTACATGTGTGGTGATATAAAGCATGAATCTTGAATGATGTGTATCATGATTTTGATATTTGGGTCGTGAATCCCATTGAAAATTGTGTTTTTTTTAGAAAGTGTGTGTTATAAGCACGTTGATGTTAAATATTTGAGATATTTTGAATGATTTGACCTTTTGGTCTTAATGGAGTTTTTTTGGACTCGAGTGTGAAAGAAATCTACAACGTGGTTGATTTTGATAGATGGGAAGCATGGTGGCTGCCGATGTATATTTATATATTACTAAAATTTTTTTGTTGTGGATTATCTTTGAAATGATCTGAGCTAAGTCTGGAAGAAATCTTTAGCACCAAGTGGGAGGTATAAAGTGACCTTACTTCCCTAGAACTACATGTCCCCGTAGGAGTGAGCCTGAGGTTGATTCATATAGTCATCACTAGTTTGTGTGGATTTGATATCGATAGTCCTACTCCGATGTCAAGGATAAGATGGCTCTCCCCAACGTGGGTTGTACGTTGGAATCCATGTAGCTCACATAGTTTATGTCGGTTATAGGATCTCCCAGTGTGTGTATGTTTTCTTGTGTCTATGGTGAATGGTGAAGTGATTTGAAAGTGGAATTGTGAAAGTTATTCTTTCGAAAGATTTAAATGATATTTACATTATGAGAATTGATATTCTAGATGAATTGAAAGTGATTGACAAATTATATGATGACTCACATGTGTTATTGTACTTATTTCATCCTCTCATGATTATGATGATTTTCTTCGAGTTATGTGAGTCTTTCATACATCTTGCATACTTTTTACAAATATTTATGATGATGATGTTTATACAATTGCATACACCCCCATATACTCGGTTCTTTTCCATGGTATTGACCCGCATCTTCGGATGTGGGCTGAATTTTCTTGGAATATAAGTTCAGGTGCTCAGTTCTAGGTTCGACAGTGATTCTTAGGGCACGCTGTTCTACATCCTCTATTGTGGTGAGTCCTCATGTTCTGAGGACGTGATGTCTGATGTTAGTTTCACGGAATTATTTATATTTGATAACTGAGTATGAGTCAGTTAGGACATGTCTCAATGGATAGTTGGTTTTATTGATTTTCTTTGAGGCCTGTCAGACTAGTATAGATGTTGGGAGTTGACTAATAAGTCATATTTTGTTATCTTTCTGAAATTCTTTTATTCTTGGATGATGATTACTCTGTTGATATTTGAGGGTTATTTATGGAAACCCCATTGATTTGTGTTGAACTGAATGAAAATGTCTTAATGGGTTAGCTTGGGGCTACTCGTAGCCTCAAGCACCGTGTGATGCTTTGGGACCCATTTTCTGGGATATTACAAACTTGGTATCAGAGCCTAAGGTTTTAAGGTATCCTAGGGAGTCTGACAAGCTGCGTTATGTAGAGTTTTGATCATCAGTGTGTAGCGCGCCATATCTATGAGCAAGAGGCTATAAGACGTTTTAGGAAAAAGTGTGATTCTTTTTTTCAAAAGTCTATCATGCTTAAAGTGCCTAAGTCTATCATGCTTAAAGTGTCTCTCTCTGCTATTGATTCGTGCTCTTCTCTTTTAGAAATATGCCTCTAAGTCGAGCGAGAAGAAATAATAATGGTCAGTAACCTCAACCCGCTGACCCATTGAATGAAAATGTATCTCAAACTGAATTTCAAGTAGCCTTTCAGGCGCTGGCCCAAGTTGTTACTACAAATGTTCAGGCCAACCCGATCCTAGCTCAACAGCAGCAGAGAGGTGATTCAGCTACTGCTAGGATCTGTGACTTTATGCGGATGAATCCACCAGAATTCTATGGGTCCAAGTCTGATGAGGATCTACGGTTGTTTTTAGAGGAGGTGTGGAAGATTACTTAGGTGATGCATGTATCTGAGGAACATAGTGTTGAGTTGGCTGTGTATAGGTTGAAAGACATTGCTTATGACTGGGTTGTTTCTTGGAGGAAAGGTAGAGGTGAGGGAGCTATCCCTACAACTTAGCAAGAGTTCCAGGATGCATTCCTGGATAAGTTTTTCCCTTTGGAGATGAGGGAGGCAAAGGTGGAAGAGTTTATAAACCTGCGACAGGGCTCTATGACTATTAGGGAGTACTGTCTAAAGTTCAATCAGTTGGCCAAGTATGCTCCTGGCTTAGTGGCTGATAATCGGGCTAGTATGAGTAAGTTTGTGACTGAAGTGTCTAATTATATGGTTAAGGAGTGTAGGTCTGCTATGCTAAATAATGAGATGAATCTTTCTAGGCTGATGACTCATGCTCAATAGATTGAGGCAGAAAAGATTAAGGAGAGAGATAGAATAAGAGGGAATAAGAGAGCTAGATCCGACCAGCACAGACAAGGTCAGACTAGATCGCAGGGAGGGAGTTGCCCTCAGTATCAGGATCATTTGTCTATGCCGACACCATCATCTGCTAGTGCTCCCATGCCTAGAGGTAGGCAGGAGAAAGGTACTAGGTCATATGTATCAGGGTCCCAGTACAGTGCTGGTAGTAAGCCAAATCGTCCCCTGTGTCCTAAGTGTGGTAGGGCTCATTTGGGTGAGTGTTGGGGTGAGAAGAGGGGTTGTTTCTGTTGTGTTGACATGGGTCACAGAGTTAGATATTGTCCATAGGATGGACAAGGGTGTCGTGACTATCGCCCTCAGACCCAGACTCAAACTGTTAGTGCTCCAGTTCCAGCGACTCGCCCAGCCCCAGTCAGGGTGCCTCTTCTAGCAATGCTGGAGGGCAGCACCAGAATAGATTCTATGCTTTACCGCCGCTAGGAACAGGAGGACTCTCCCAATGTTGTTACTGGTATGCTTCGTATATTTCTATTTGATGTGTATGCTTTGTTGGATCCTGGATCCAGTTTCTCATATGTTACACCTTTGATTGCTGTGAATTTTGAAATGAGTCCTGAGATTATTCCTGAGCCTATCCTAGTTTCTACCTCAGTGGTTGATTCGATTGTTGCCCAGAAAGTGTATAAAAAGTGTCCTATTACCATTCTTCATAGAGTTTTGTTGGTTGATCTGATTGAGTTAGACATGGTAGATTTTGATGTGATTCTAGGTATGGACTGACTGTATTCTTCTTATGCCTCTATTGATTGTCGGACCCGAGTGGTCAATTTTTAGTTTCTGGGTGCATCCGTATTTGAGTGGTCTGGGAAATCTGTGTCACCCAAGAGTCATTTTATCTCTTGCCTCAAAGCTAGAAAGCTTATTTCCAAGGGGTGTATTTACCATTTAGTTAGAGTCAAAGACACTAAGTCTGAGACTCCAACTCTACTGTCTGTTAATATCGTCAATGAGTTTTCTAATGTCTTTCTGGATGATCTCCCAGGGATACCTCTTGATAGAGAGACAGAGTTTAGGATTGATTTTCTTTTCGATACTCATCCCATTTCTATTTCTTCTTACCGTATGGCCCCTGTAGAACTTAAAGAGTTGAAAGAGCAGCTCAAAGATCTACTAGATAAGGGTTTTATAAGGCCTAGTGTTTCTCCTTGGGGTGCTCCTGTGTTGTTTGTGAGAAAGAAAGATGGCTCTTTGAGTATGTGCATTGATTACTGCCAACTGAATAAAGTCACTATAAAAAATAAGTACCCCCTTCCGAGAATAGATGAGTTATTTGACCGATTGCAAGGTGTAAGTTATTTCTCAAAGATAGACCTTCGTTCCGACTATCATCAACTCAAAGTTAGGGAGTGTGACATCCCAAAAACCATTTTTCAAATTTGTTATGGCCATTTTGAGTTTCTTATGATGTCTTTTGGGTTAACTAATGCCCCAACAGCTTTCATGGACCTCATGAATCGAGTGTTCAGATTATATCTGGATATGTTTGTCATAGTGTTCATCGATGATATACTGGTGTACTCCCGTAGTACGGATGAACATTCTGATCATTTTCGAACTGTCTTGCAAACCCTTAGAGATCACAAGTTGTTTGCCAAGTTTAGTAAGTGTCAGTTTTGGCTAAGGTCAGTTGCTTTTTAGGGTCATATCATTTCTTTCGAGGGTATTAGAGTTGATCCCCAAAAGACCGAAGCAGTTAGAAATTGGCCTAGACCTATTTCTCCGACTGATAT
>NW_025884887.1:4381-5283 GCF_002878395.1 Capsicum annuum
TAATGCCCCAACAGCTTTTATGGACCTCATGAATCGAGTGTTCAGATTATATCTGGATATGTTTGTCATAGTGTTCATCGATGATATACTGGTGTACTCCCGTAGTACGGATGAACATTCTGATCATTTTCGAACTGTCTTGCAAACCCTTAGAGATCACAAGTTGTTTGCCAAGTTTAGTAAGTGTCAGTTTTGGCTAAGGTCAGTTGCTTTTTAGGGTCATATCATTTCTTTCGAGGGTATTAGAGTTGATCCCCAAAAGACCGAAGCAGTTAGAAATTGGCCTAGACCTATTTCTCCGACTGATATTTAAAGTTTCTTGGGTTTAGCAGGCTATTACCGCCGTTTTGTTGAGGGTTTCTCCTTTATAGCATCTCCTATAACTCGGTTGACCCAAAAAAAAGTGAAGTTCTTGTGGTCCAAATCTTGTGAGCAGAGTTATCAGGAGTTAAAGACTCGACTCACTTCATCCCCTATTTTGACTTTGCTTGATGGTGTTGATGGTTTTTTGGTGTACTATGATGCTTCGATAGTTGGGTTGGGTTGTGTATTGATGCAGAAGGGTAAGGTGATAGCTTATGCTTCTAGACAGTTGAAACCCCATGAGAATAATTACCCCACCTATGACCTTGAGTTGGCTGCTGTTGTGTTTGCTTTGAAAATCTGGAGACACTATTTGTATGGTGTCCATGTTGATGTTTTCACTGATCATAAGAGTCTGCAGTATGTGTTTACCCAGAGAGAATTGAATCTTAGGCATAGACGATGGTTGTGGACCATCCAGACCTTAGAGAATATATTGAGAGCTTGTGCACTTGACTTTAAGGGAAGCTGGGATGATCGCATACCGTTGATAGAGTTTGCTTACAATAATAGTTTCCACTCTAGTATTGGCATGGATC
>NW_025884888.1:0-2313 GCF_002878395.1 Capsicum annuum
TGTTTCGTCTTTAGTTCTATTTTCACAAGATCGCGAGTTTTCAATTTTGTTAAGCCTTTCAGACATTGTAAACTAAAGAGACTTAACAAAACTTTTGCTTCAAAGGCAAATTAACTAAACTGATTTCAACAATTTCTCAAAATAACTTCAAATAAGGGATACAAGACTAACAACAACGAGGGAAATAAAACTTTATTTCAAAGATTTAGAGACAATCACGTCCAAATAGAAATGAGGAAAATGAGACTAACAACAACCCTACAAAACAATAGCAAGGATGACTGTTATTCCAATCCTCCTCACTATTCTGACAGATTCGAACGAAATGGTCTTTAGAAGAAATCGTACATGTACGAAATTGTACCATTGTTACTGAGATTCACGAATTTGAACCGTTGTATTGCGTGAGGTGTCTATTTTCTATAACTCTCATCAAAGAAAATGGCTTAATCGATGGGTCGGGTTGAAGAGAGAGACGGGTTAGTTGGGTTCACGGGTATGGTCGGATTGCCAGGATAACGTTTGTACTGTTGCGATGGTTGAGAAGAGTTGTCCTTTATTGATGAAGGTCGTTAATGTTGTTGTTGTTTTCTGATGGTTTATGTTTGAAGAGGAGAATTAAATTGGGCCGGGTTATTAATGGAAGTGGGATGGTGTGGCTTGGGCCATTGGTGATGATCCATTGAAGGGTAATTGGGCTGCTACTGATTTGCTAAATGGGTCCAAATTGGGGATTTGGCCATTCATTTAAGTTTTGGCCAAATTGAAGATCAATTGGCCAATTGCATCGTAATTGTGGCCAATTTGATTTCAATTATGGCTAAATTAAATGAAAATTCAAAATGGATTAATATCTCATTAAAATCCAAGGTTCTTGATTCGATAAAATCAAACATATATTTATTCGAATAAGTTATTTTCAAGAATAAATTGTACTTAAATCAAGATTTTAGTCATTATAATTTATTTAAAGACAACCTTGATCAAAATTTGATATTTTTATAAAAATAGATATTTAAGTAACAACATTACAACTTCGTACAACTGAATACGATAATTTATAATCGCTACTTAAAATAACGAAATTACCCCGATAAATACTTTTGAAAAGTTTCTTTATTCAATAAAATAAATACTGTTATTTTATTAGAAATCGAAGAAACTCGAGATTAAACGTAGTTGTGGAGGGCAAAAATTAGGTGTCAACACCAGGCCACGATATCGAGAAATGGTGGTATTTAAAGAGAGTTGTCCAAGATTTAATTGACACAAATTAAATTCTAGTCCAAGCCTCGGAAGCTCCAAACATTAACCAGAATCCGTTGCCAACCCATGCTGAAACCAATATGTTAGAACTGATATATGATGGGAAAGAGTCATCAAGGTGTTATAAGCCTATTGTCTGAATACAGACCAATGAGGAAAAATTTGTAAATGTGGAAGATTCGTTGAAAGCAATGTCATTAAGCCAGGAAGGAATGGGAGAAGATAAAGCCCAAGAAAGCACAAAGAAACCCGTGATCACAGTGAAAGATGCCAAAAGATATGTTGATTTGCGTCAGGATAAACCTAAGTTGACGGTGGTAGGAGCTCCGGGTAAGCCTATCTTGACGGTGAAAGGAGCACTGGCAGCGCCTATCATTCTCAAACCGATGACCCAACCTTCAATAGTTGATACGAAAAAGGCTCCTTGGAACTATAAGCGAACTGTGATGACCTATCAGGGAAAGGAAGTAGTGGAAGATGTAGATAAGGTAGGGGGTTTGACTCGGTCAGGAAGATGCTTCATTCCTAAAAGTTTAAGGAAGTCTAAGCCAATTATGAGTGGACCTTCATTTATCAAAAATCCTATCACCGAAGAAGAAGCAAGGAATTTTTGAAAAAGATGAAGTTTCCAGAGTATTCAATAATAGATCAGTTGAAGAAAAACCCTGCTGCAATTTCCCTCTTATCTTTATTGTTGCATTCCAAGGAACATCGTGATATTATATTGAAGGTATTAAATGAAGCATATGTTCCTAGCGATATTACAGTAAATCAGCTTGAGAAAATGGTTGGAAAAATTTTTGAGGTCAATCGGATCAGCTTCTCTGACGATGAATTACCTGTTGAAGGTATGGGGCATAAACGGGGTCTTTACATTACAATGAAATAAAAAGATTTTTACGTCACTCATGTCATGATTGATGGAGGTTTAGTTGCAAATATCTGCCCTATTTCTACTTTGCAAAAGTTGAATATTGATGTTGAGCGGATCTGGCCCAACAATGTATGTGTCAGGGCTTTCGATGGTGCAAAATCAAACTCCATTGG
>NW_025884889.1:0-4097 GCF_002878395.1 Capsicum annuum
GGTTAAGTGATCTTGGGCACTACCATTGGGTCGAGACACCATGCTATGTGATCTTGTGTGTCTCTCCCTCACTTGTACTCCAATCTCGGCGGCAACTGAGGTTAGATAGTTGGTGTAAATTATGTAGGGTTTTCCACCTAGCTCCGTTGCATTTCATTGTTATTGAGAAAACCATTGCATTACACCCATGTGTTTTCAAATGATTTGTTATGAAATTTGCTTTATAATGGCTCTCAACAATGTATTGTAAAATTATTATATTTTGTTTTGATATCTCTGTGTGCAGGTACTTTTGTGTTGACCCCGCTCCCCTCTCCAACCTCTCAGGTTCAGAGGCCCAGTCTAGGGGTCAAGAGAATCAGTAGATCATTCAGACAGAATTATAGAGACAAGTGGTAAGCATTCTATGTTCAAAAGGTCTTATGTCCTGCAGTCCTTTTTTCTTATATTCAGTTTTGGGGTCTACTGGGGTCCTTTTCCCAGTTTATATACGGTTACTTGACTCAGTCATTTGTTAGAGATTTTCGCAGATAGTTATTTAGAGGTTAATTGATGTTGAGGGAACCTTATCTCCCTGTTATTGTTTCTTTCATATTTATGACCATATTTCCAAATTATTGTGTCTTTCCGTATTACTTTGATCATATGAATTAGGTACATGATTACCAGAAAGATAGGGGTGTTTCGAGCCTCCATGGTTCGAAATGCTCGTCACGGCCCGGCCCTATTTAGGGTTATGACAAACTTGGTATCAAAGCACGGTTCATGGTCCCAGAGTGTCTATGAAATTGCGTCAGGTAGAGTTTTGTTTATGAGTGTGTAGCGCGTCACACTTATAAGCAGGAGGCTGCTAGGCATTTAGGAAATATTTCCCTTCTTTGTGATTTAGTTCGTGCTTCAGAGTCTGAAATGTCCCCTAATATATAATCATTTGTGTTTCAGAAACACAGTTATGCCTCCACGTCGTATCATCGATCAGAATGCTCAGGCAGATGAGGTCTGTCTCACCCATGGGATGCGAACCCGTAACTGAGCTCACACTCTAGAATTTGTCCCTACTCCGAGAGTCCCTCTAGTCCCGACCAGTCCACCTCGGGCTTCGCGGACTAATGCCAACCGTCTCCTAACTGCTGAGGGAGATATTTCAAATGCAAAATTCTCATGGTCCATTCATATGCTGACACAGTTGGTAGCTAACCAGGCTCAATGATCGGAAGATGTTAGGTCTGTATCTATTACGTCTGAGGCTACTAAAGTCGGACATTTCATGAAGATGAACCCACCTAAATTCATTGGCACCAAGGTGGACAAAGTTCCACAGGTGTTCGTGGATGAGATGGAAAAGATCTTTAAGGTGATGCATATGGATGAGGTTGAAGGGCTGGATCTAGCAACCTATCAGCTCAATGACGTTGCGAATCAGTGCTATGTCGACTAGGAAGATACAAAAGGTGAAAGTGCTGAGCCTACAGTTTGGGGCAAATTTGTGGAAGCTTTCCTTGATTGATTCTTTCCTCTGGAGTTGAGGGAGGCCAAAGAGAAAGAGTTTATGAATCTGAAGAAGGGTAGTATGAGTGTCCAGGAGTACACTTTGAAGTTTAATAAACTATCCCGCTATGCACCAGAGTTGACTAATAATATGAGAGCCCGGATGAGGAAATTTGCATCTAGCCTTGTTGATAACCTGGTACTTGAGTTCCAGGGGGATATGTTGAATAAGGTGTTAGAATTTGCTCGATTGATCATTCATATGTAGCAGGGAAAGAGAAGAAGAAAAAGATTGCTGAATCTAGAGAGAAAGACAGACAGGTTAAGAGAGCTAAATTTGCGGACTACCACCAGAGTCAGCTGAAGAGTGGTAATTATGATAATAAGTGGTCAAATAAGAAGAAGTTTTGGAATAATGCACAGTCAGCAGCCAGTGCTCCAGCACCCAGACCACCGACAGATAGACAAACTCAGAGTTTTTAGACTCCTCATGGTTCAAAAGCTCTAGGCACACAGTCTCAGGGCAGTGTGGCCCAGCAGTGTTGTACTTATCCATGGTATGAGGTTTACTGAAGGAATCATCCAGGGAAGTGCTGGTTTGAGGGGAGAAACTGCTATACTTGTGGCAAAGTGGGTCACCTTCAGAGAGATTATCCTTCTGCTAGAGTAAATATGGGGGGGGGGGGGTAACTAAGTCCCAAGCCACCTCCACAGCTCCTTTTCCTAAGGGTGACCCTTCAGCTGTCAGAAGCGATCACAACCGGTTATATTCTTTAACTAACCACCAGCAGGCGGAAGATTCACCAGATGTTGTCACCGGTATGTTGTGAATCTTTTCTCGTGATGTTTATGTATTGCTTGATCCCGGGTCTACTTTATCTTTTGTGACCCCTTATGTGGCTGTTGGTTTTGGGTTTGAGCCCGAAGTTATTGTAGAACCATTCTCTGTTTCTACTCCTATAGGTGATTCTGTTGTTGCTAGAAGGGTATATAGAAATTATGTCGTGTCTATTCATAGTAGGGAAACTATGGTAGACCTTATCGAACTGGATATGATAGATTTTGATACCATCCTTGGGATGGACTGGCTCCATTTGTGTTATGCCACCCTTGATTGTAGAACCCGAAAGGTCACTTTTTATTTCTCGAATGAGACACCAATTGTATGGGCAGGGAGTTCTGTGGAACCTAGAGGTCACTTTATCTCTTATCTTAGAGCCTGAAAGCTTATCTCCAAAGGTTGTATGTATGATCTAATCTGAGTAAAAGATTCAAAAGTTTGAAACCTTCCTCTGTAGTCAGTCCCTATAGTGAATGAATTCCCATAAGTCTTTCCCAAGATCTCCCAGGGATACCCCCTGATAGGGAGATAGATTTTGGCATTGATGTATTGCCAGACACTTGTCCCATTTCTATTCCGCCATATAGAATGGCTCCCGTGGAACTAAAAGAGTTAAAGGAATAGCTTACAGGCCTTCTAAACAAATGTTTTATTCGTCCTAGTGTTTCCCCATGGGGTGCACCCGTGCTCTTCGTGCAAAATAAGAATGGGTCTCTTCGGATGTGCATAGACTACTATCAGTTGAATAAGGTCATAGACTACTATCAGTTGAATAAGGTCATGATTAAAAATAAATATCCTCTTCCTAGGATTGACGACCTTTTTGACCAGCTTCAAGGTGCCATGTGTTTTTAAAAAATAGACCTTCATTCGGGTTATCATCAGTTGAAAGTTAGGGAGTCAGACATACCCAAGACAGCCTTCCGAACTCGATATGGTTACTATGAATTTCTAGTCATGTCCTTCAGGTTGACTAACGCCCTTGCAGCCTTCATGGATCTTATGAATAGAGTGTTCTGTCAGTTTTTTGACCTGTTTGTCATTATATTTATTGATGATATTCTGATCTATTCTAAGAGCAAAGAGGATCAGGCCAATTACCTTCGAATTATCCTTCAGACCCTTAAGGATCATCAGTTGTATGCCAAATTTTCTAAGTATGAATTCTAGTTAGATGTTATTGCCTTCCTGGAGCATATTGTGTCCAGTGAGGGGATAAGAGTGGATCCCTAGAAATTTGAAGCAGTGAGAAAGTGGCCCAGACCCACGACTCCAACCGATATTCGGAGCTTCTTGGGTTTGGCGGGGTATTACAGAAGATTCATAGAGAGTTTTTCTTCCATAACTGCTTCGCTTACTAAACTGACTCAGAAAAAGATGAAGTTTGTGTGGTCTGACTTGTGTGAAAATAGTTTTGAGAAATTGAAGGACAAGCTGACTACTGCTCCTGTTTTGACCCTTACCGAGGGTGTAGATAATTTTGTGGTTTATTATGATGCGTCCCGTGTGGGACTTGGTTGTGTATTGATGAGTGTGGAAAGGTGATAGCTTATGCATCTAGGCTGTAAAAGGTGCATGAGTGCAACTACCCCACTCGTGACTTAGAGTTAGCAGTCGTGGTGTTTGCACTTAGAATCTGGAGGCACTATCTCTATAGAGTGTATGTTGATATTTATAATGACCATAAGAGTTTACAATATGTTTTCTCACAGAAAGAATTAAACTTCAGGCAGAGGCGTTGGATAGAGCTTTTGAAAGACTATGATAT
>NW_025884890.1:0-3130 GCF_002878395.1 Capsicum annuum
ATAGATAACAAAGGAGACATATATATAACAACGGTAAGTAGACAAATGGAGGAGTGGAACAAATCAAGAAAGCATTGTTGGCAAAGTCCCAAAGGATGGATAAGGAAATAGCTTGGATTGAGGAAAAAATAGCCACAGTTGACCGAATGATAGCACAAGTAAGAACGAGATTAGTTGAAAAGGCGATAAAAAAAGATGATACTCATGAGAGATACTTTAGCAACAAACACAAATGAGTAATCTGAAGAGGAGAGTGTTTAAGAAGTCCAACTTTCTATCTCAGGAATTGACATCGGGCAAAGATTGAGGATGGTGATATTTGGCCAACAACATTTTGGCCAGGGAAAGAGCAACTTATTCTTAGGACCTATTCTCAAGAGTTGATAAGAAACCTCAAAGTTGTGTTATACTCTGACATCTATCTAACCTTGAAGTCACTTGGAATTCTTCATGATGATCAAACAAAAGGATTTAGGTATAAAAACAGAGATGAATATAAAAAAATGTTCTTACCACCCATGTCATAAGGTTCATACCACTATGGGTATGCAAAAATTGAACCGACCGATAAATCAAATCGATAAAAATGTTATTGGTTTATTGTTGTTGGGTTATTGGGTTAACAATTTTTTAATGATTTTATAAAATAAATTTATTGGATTATTGGTTCGGTTCAATTTTTCTTATTGGGTTATTGGGTAAATCGATAATCGATAACCCAATAAGAATATATATATATATATATATATACATATATATATATATATATATGCATATATATATAACTTATTATATATTTCTATTAATTTCTCTTTAATTTCTACAAATTAACAAACCTATTATTTCAATTATACAGACTCGTAATTTCTCCTAACAACATTTAGTCCAAACTTGAAGATTCTTGTAAGTTAAAACACATCATGTAGGATTTTTGGTTGCAACTAAGATTCGATTTTGTTTCATGTTAGTTATTACTATTTCTATTTTATGAGTATTTTTTATCGGGTAAATCGAAAAATGAAGTACCGTTAAGAACTAAAAACCAATAAACCGATAAATCGAAAAATGATCAAAAATATCTTATTGATTTAGTTATTGGTTTAGCATATTTAAAAGTTGAAAATCGATAAATCAAACCGATAATATATAAAATCAAACCGAACCGATCGATGCACACCCCTACTACTAACGAATGCAGTGCTTGAGGGCTTGAATTAATCAAATCATCAATAATGTCTAAATTAGAAACATGTGGGGTCCGTACACTATACTAGCATGCGACCGAGTTGGACCTGACATGCTAAATAGTGAAGATGTTCTCATCTACAAGTATGAATTTGTTGTTTTCTAAGAGACCTAACATAACATCTATGCAGATTTGGTTCATGCTAAGATAATAATAATAAACCTATTGAGGGAAAGGTTGAAAAAATGTATGGGGGTTGGCGCTAGGGTAAAAATGTTTGTCTTTATCCTACTAGGATAGGAGGTCATGATATTAAATCTTATTCACCTTTTGAGTCGACCTGGAACACTTTGTTGAGATAATAAGCATTCAGTTTGAGTTTTCGCCATATTATTCTTGAAAGTAGAAGGCTGAATGAAGGAAGTGTCTACCACCATCAAATAGTGCTTCAAATGTAGTAAAATTTTCCTTTTAGCTATTATTTGCATGGCCTTTCTGTATTTTCTCTTCTAATGGAACATGGTGGATAAAGTGAAATAAATCAAAAGACCTTATCCCTTACATATTCGAACTACATAGGGCTTGATTTATCTTTACTAAGATATATAGGTAGTTTTTCTAGGGGCCGACCCCTATCCCTTAAATTTTTTTTATTACCCCTATTTTTGCAAGGATATTGAAATTTTAATGGACAATAAGAGGAGAAAAGATACAATATAAATCATCCATCGTGTCAAAACCGATTACTCAAAATCGATGGAGGAAGTCCTATCCGTTGAAATCTCTTTGAGTTTGTATTCGCCCGTGAGCCAATTCACCTTCAATAAATCAACTCTTAAGTATTTAATTTCTGTTAAGATATTCTATATTATCTATCATTAATAGGATCTAACATAGTTGTCTTTGGAGTTATTTTTATTATATTATATTAGGAAATAGAATAGAAAGTGGTCTGTGTTGACAAAGATTGGCAGAACACCCATACTTCACCCATTCAAAAGCTATAAAAGAGTTGCATCCTTATTTTCATAAAGCACAACTTTAGGAATCTGAAAATAATTCATTAATTATTGTAAAAAATTTTAAAGAGTCGCCACAGAATTTTAGGAAAACTAAGAAACCAATTGATTAAATTTAAAAAACAAATTTCATAACGAATTAGATTTTAGGTAAAGGTTCAGGTTATTCCAATTGGAAGGTATTGGGCACCCTTTGAAATCTACAAAAGTAGGTTCTGACTGAACTCATTTTTTTTAATTAAGGAGGAGATAAAACTTCATTTACACATATATAATAAATATAAAATATACTAAAAAATAAAGTAAAACATGAATAACGAAGACGACCTACTATTTGTCTATCATCAAACAAAATGAATAAATACAATCACTTGATAGAAGTGTGTGTGTGTGTGTGTGTATATATATATATATATATATATCAATATGAATTAAAAAAATAAACAAAAAGTAAAACTCATCTTGTATACATGGGAGACCTTGAATATCGATGGAAATTTCTTCATCAGCCAAGTAACTCAAAACTTTTGATATTAAGTAATTGAACATAAAAATTAAATTGTCTTTGTTATGAGGAGACCTCAAAAATCCGACAAAACTATTTTTTTCTTAGCCACTTAAACAATCAATTAGTTATAACGGAGAATGCCTTCAAACAATACTATTGCAAAAACACAAACACTTATAAAAGTCTTTTCAACATTAAAATAAATCACTAAAACAAACCAAATAATTTTAAAAAATACCAAAAGTGAAATAAATCATTAGCAAGAATAAATTCACAAGTTGATGAAACAGTGAGCAAAAAATGAAAAACTGAGACCGTATGTTAATGAAAAATATTCCCAATAATTAAGAGAAACATAAATAACATAAAGAGAACTTTAACCAATTAAATTGATTTGTGCACCTCTTTTATGAAAAG
>NW_025884891.1:0-3842 GCF_002878395.1 Capsicum annuum
AATGGAATTGTGAAAGTTACTCTTTCGAAAGATTTAAATGATATTTACATTATGAGAATTGATATTCTTGATGAACTGAAAGTGATTGACAAATTATATGATGACTCACACGTGTTACCTCTCATGATTATGATTATTTTCTTTGGGATATGTGAGTCTTTTATACATCCTGCATATTTCTTATAAATATTTATGACGATGATGTTTATAAAACTACATATACCCCCATATACTCGGTTCCTTTCCATGGTACTAACCCACATCTTCGGATATGGGCTGCATTTTCTTTGAATGTAGGTTCAGGTGCTCAGTTCCAGGTTTGACAGTGATTCTTTAGGCACGCTATTCTACATCCTCTGTTGTGGTGAGTCCTCATGTTCTAAGGACGTAATGTCTGATGTCGGTTTCACAGAATTATTTACATTTGATAACTGAGTATGAGTTAGTTGGGGCATGTCTTAATGGCTCGTTGGTTTTATTGATTTTCTTAGGGGCTTGTCAGACTAGTATAGATGTTGGGAGTTGACTAATAAGTCATATTTTATTATCTTTCTGAAATTCTTTTATTCTTGGATGATGATTACTCTATTGATATTTCAGGGTTATTTATTAAAACCCTGTTGATTCGTGTTGAACTAAATGAAAATGGCTCAAAGGGTCAGCTTGGGGCTACTCGTAGCCTCAAGCACCATGTGACGCTCGGAACCCATTTTCGGGGCGTTACAAACTTGTTATCAGAACCTAAGGTTTTAAGGTATCCTAGGGAGTCTGATAAGCCACGTTAAGTAGAGTCTTGATCATTGGTGTGTAACGCGCCACATCTATGAGCAAGAGGCTACAAGACGTTATAGGAAAAAGTATGATTCTTTCTTTCAGAAGTCTATCGTGCTTAAAGTGTCTCTCTCTGCTATTGATTTGTGCTCTCCTCTTTCAGAAATATTCCTCCACGTCGATCAAGAAGAAATAATGATGGTCAGCAACCTCAACCCGCTGACCCATTGAATAAAAACATGTTTTCTGATGTCTTTCCAGATGATTTCCCAGGGATACCTCCTGATAGAGAGATAGAGTTTGGGATTGATCTTTTTCCCGATACTCAGTCCATTTCTATTCCTCCATACCGTATGGCCTCTGCAGAACTTAAGGAGTTGAAAGAGAAAATCACAGATCTACTAGATAGGGGTTTCATAAGTCCCAGTGTTTCTCCTTGGGGTGCTCCTGTGTTGTTTGTGAGAAAGAAAGATGGCTCTTTGCACATGTGCATTGATTACCGCCAAATGAATAAAGTCACCGTAAAAAATAAGTACCCCCTTCCAAGAATAGATGATTTGTTTGACCAATTGCAAGGTGCAATTTATTTCTCAAAGATAGACCTTCGTTTCGGCTATCATCAACTTAAAGTTAGGGAGTGTGACATCCCGAAAACCACTTTCCAAACTCGTTATGGCCATTTTGAGTTTCTTTTTATGTCTTTCGGGTTAACTAATGCCCCAGTAGCTTTCATGGACCTCACGAATCGAGTGTTCATACCATATCTAGATATGTTCATCATAGTGTTCATCGATGATATACTGGTGTACTCCCGTAGTCAGGATGAACATTCTGATCATCTCCGAACTGTCTTGCGAACCCTTAGATATCACAAGTTATTTGCCAAGTTCAGTAAGTGTGAGTTTTGGCTAAGGTCAGTTGCTTTTTTGGGTCATATCATTTCTTTCGAGGATATTAGAGTTGATCCCCAAAAGACTGAAGCTGTTAGAAATTGGCCTAGACCTATTTCTCTGACTAATATCTGATGTTTCTTAGGTTTAGCTAGCTATTATCACCGTTTTGTTGAGGGTTTCTCCTCTATAGAGTCTCCTATGACTCTATTGACCATAAAGAAAGTGAAGTTCTTGTGGTCCGAATCTTGTGAGAAGAGTTTTCAGGAGTTGAAGACTCGACTCACTTTAGCCCCTGTTTTGACTTTGCCTGATGGTGTTGATGGTTTTGTGGTATACTGTGATGCTTTGAGAGTTGGGTTGGGTTGCGTATTGATGCAGAAGGGTAAGGTGATAGCTTATGCTTCTTGACAGTTGAAACCCCATGAGAAAAATTACCCCACCCATGACCTTGAGTTGGCTGCTGTTGTGTTTTCTTTGAAAATCTGGAGATACTATTTGTATGGTGTCCATGTTGATGTTTTCACTAATCATAAGAGACTACAGTATGTGTTTACCCAGAGAGAATTGAATCTTAGGCAGAGACGATAGTTAGCATTATTAAAGGACTATGATATGAGTATGTTGTACCATCCGGGAAAGGCCAATGTTGTGGCTGATGCTCTAAGTAGAGTGTCCATGGATAGTGTTTCGCATGTGGAAGAAGGTAAGAAAGGGTTGGCTCGTGATGTACATCGTTTTGATAGATTGGGGGTTAGGTTGTTTGACTCTGCGGAAGGTAGTATAGGGGTTCAGAGTAGTTCCGAATCCTCCTTGGTTTCGAAAGTGAAGGGAAAGAAATACTTAGATGCCAGTTTGGTCAGACTGAAGGAGCCAGTCAAGGACCAAAAAGTAGATGTTTTCTCCCAAGGGGGAGATGGTGTGTTAAGATTGCAGGGTAGATTGTATGTCCCGAATGTTGATGATCTGAGACAGAGGATTATGGCTGAAGTACCCGGGGCGCGATATTCTATTCATCCTGGTGCCACCAAGATATACCGAGAATTGCAGGAAATCTATTGGTGGAGTGGCATGAAGAAAGATATAGCAGTGTTTGTAGCTAAGTGTGCAACATGCCAACAGGTTTAGGTTGAAAACTAAAGACCTGGTGGTATGATGCAAGAGTTTAGTATTCCCACCTGGAAGTGGGAAGAGATAAATATGGACTTCATGATTGGTTTACCTCCTTCACGACGCCATCATGATTCCATTTGGGTTGTGGTTGATAGGTTGACTAAGTCTGCTTATTTCTTACCTGCTCATACTTCATATACTGCTAAGGATTATGCTAGATTGTATATTCGAGAGCTAGTCAGACTGCATGGAGTTCCCTTGTCTACCATTTTGGATAGGGGTACTCAGTTCACTTCGCAATTTTGGAAAGCTTTTCAGAAGGGTCTAGGTACCCAAGTGCTTTTGAGTTCTGCTTTTAAGCTGCAGACCGATGGTCAGGCTGAGCGGACCATCCAGACCTTAGAGGATATGTTGAGAGCTTGTACACTTGACTTTAAGGGAAGCTGGGATTATCACTTACAGTTGATAGAGTTTGCTTACAATAATAGTTTCTACTCTAGTATTGGCATGGCTCTGTTTGAAGCCTTATATGGGAGAAAGTGTAGATCACCCATAGGTTGGTTTGAGGTGGGTGAAGACGCTGTGAGTGATCTTGATTCGGTATTTGAGGCTATAGAAAAATTTAAGTTGATTAGGGAAAGGTTGAAAACTAAGTAGAGTCGTCAGAAGTTATATGCGGATGGTAGAAGGAGAGACCTTGAGTTTGAAGTTGGTGACCTAGTGTATCTAAAAATTTCACCCATGAGGGGGGTGAAGAGATTCGGAAAGAAGGGGAAGCTTAGTCCCCGTTATGTTGGTCCTTACAAAATTCTTAACCGTGTTGGTAAGGTAGCTTATGAGGTCGAGTTGCCTTATGAGTTGTCTTTCATCTAATATTCCATGTCTCCATGCTTAGAAAGCATATTAGCGATGATGTGGTAGTGGATTCCTCTGTGAGTGCTGACATTCAAGAAAATCTTTCTTTTGATGAGATTCCTGTTGAGATTCTTGATTTTAGTGTCCGAAGACTAAGGAACAAAGAAGTTCCCTTGGTCAAGGTGTTGTGGTGAAACCAATCTGTTGAGGGTG
>NW_025884892.1:0-1843 GCF_002878395.1 Capsicum annuum
AGAAAAAAGGGAAGAAAGATAACAAAGGGGGATCAAGATAAGGTAAAAGGCACACTAGTTAAAATAAAGTCAATAAAGGAGCTAGGGACAAAGACAACAATCTATAATAGATAAGGAGCAACAAAACCAATAATATAACGCAAATTTTGATACACAATAGTCAATAGCGGGAACTAATACTACCACACTTAATGGATATTTTAGTAAATCAAGTAACAGTAATCAGGCAAGGTAACACACTCCAAAACTACTAAGAACAATAAATAAATTCACACGTACAACACTATTACAAAGTAACCAATCAACAAAAAATTTGACACCTATAACCAGATAATCAGCCAAGACGCTACGAAACAAGAATCATAACAAAAATAGTACAGAACACTACCAGTAGTAGCCCATAAAAATCAAGAAAGCTATACACAACTAGAAAAGATGGGATCTAGTGCACCTGATCGAAGCTAGGTTGTGTCCTTATACTTGGTTGAGTCACTGGATTTTAGCAATTTACGATAGAAATTGGTCTCCAAAATAGTGTTGCTGGAATGGTGTTCCTGTCACCAAATTTCGACGCGCTTTGCGTTCTTTTTTTTTTTTTTAAGATGATGATGATGGTGGTGTCTATCTTCTTTTTGTTGTTGTTCATTAACTATGGAAGTATGACCGGATGGTGAACTAAATCACCGTAGATACGCTGGAGAATCACCAAAATAAAAGCAATAAAGTGGTGCCTGATGGTGATTTTGGGCCGATGTTACGCCGAAAAAGGTTGCTCAGGCCAGATCTATAATGGAGACGGAAGAGATGTCTGGAACTTTTATAGTACAGCGCCGGCTGTGGCGCTGGTAGAAATAACAATGGCTAGAAAAGAGAATGGAGGGACGGTTGGTGTTGTTGTTGCCACTGTTGGTGACGTTGACCGGAGCGACTGGGATGGTATTTATCGGGAACAGGATCGAGGGGGCGAAGCAGTAGCTGTTGGTGGTGGAGCTAATGGGGTTTCACTGGTGATGTAGGTAGCGGAGAGAGGAGAGAAGGAGGGAGGCAGTGGCACGGTGGTGCGGTGCTCGTTAGACAAAACCACTTAATAGCAAAGGTTAATTTAACAAAATATATCTCTAAGTAAAATTTTCTTAAGGATTGTATTATATCAATAAAAATTTAAGTAATACGAAACGGATTTAGTAAGAGAGTGACAAAACACGAAAATATAAGCACATTCATGTACATACATATGTATATATACACACTTAGGGGTGGGTTGTTTGGAAACAAGTAATTTCAAGATTAGCTATTATAAAATAAGTTGTACTAACATGTATGTGTGATCACTTATCTCATCACTGTGGTATAAATGGCGCGACAAATAATTTCGAGACTACCTAACACATCTAATTAAACGCAGGATAAATAATCATGAATTTTATCTCTGAATTATTATAATTATAGCTTACACTAAATGACTCTTTAATACATATAATACTAAAATAACGATCTGAAAAAATAACATTAAATTTTGTGATAAATTTATAAAAAGTATTAATTTGCTTATAAAGTTAATAAACTTAAATAAAATTCTACAAATATCCATGTTAAGAAAAATATTCATTACATATAATATAAAAAGATATTACATAAATATAGGATTAAAATTACAAGGACAAAATGAACATTGCATGGGATAAAGGGGGAGTATGATTATTGTTCAATGTTGAGGGGGGAGTTTGACTTTTTAATCAAAGTTGAGGGGTGAAGGTGATTTTCACCCATTTATATCCTTTTACTTCCCTATTTTTTGCGTGTAGTTGTGGCTGTGGGCGGTAATGGGTGGTTAGGGTCATGT
>NW_025884893.1:0-11233 GCF_002878395.1 Capsicum annuum
CTGCTCATCTGTCACAGGCCTATTATATGAAATCGGTAAGTATTAAAATATATTTTGGTTTATATATATTGATTGATTGATAATGTAATAAAAAAAATGCACTATTAGATTATCTAAAATATAAATACAAGTAAATACAAAATATGGGATTAGTAATTTGAAAAGTAAACAGGTTAATGCTTGAAAATTATTTTGGCTTAGAGGCGCTTAAAATAAGTCAATTCAAATAGATTCTAAGCGTTGACTCAATCACTAGCTATCAGTCATCACTATCGTCAAACCACGTCTGTCATCACAACTACCATCGACCATCACCGCGGATGTCAACCACTACAGTCAATCGATACAACACTTACCACTTTAATCACTATAATTGTATCTACTGCCGCCACTATTGTTATTGCCACCAACTCCATCATCACTATCAGTCATTACCATCACTGCGATCAATTCTTAGTACTATCAACCACCTCCATCATCACAATTAGCACCATCGTCAATTACTACCATCTCTGTACAAGTATTGGTTCGATTGGTAGATGGTAAATGACGTTTCGTCGGAGTTGAAGTTGCGAAAATTGAGGTAGCGACTGACGACTTCAGAACATCTCAGATCTTTTTATTTATTATGTCTTATGTTTCATTCACATTTAGGACATTTTAGTCTATTATTACTATTAGTTGAATCTGTATTAGAGGCTTGTGCTGATGACAATCTCATCCAGAATGTATCTTTGAAACTCGTGTTTCGTTTTTCTATACATATATTTTGGGATTCTTCTATTTCTTCTGTTTCCGCTTTTGAATCCCTTTAACTCTTGTTCTTTAGGTTGAGTCAGACTTACTTGTTCGGTGGGTGTGACAAGTGCCACCACGTGTTTATTTCTGAGTCGTGACAACCATCACCACCGACCGCCTCTACTAGCGCAGCTACCACCATCACCATTACCAACCGTAACACCAACCATTACCATAACCACCACTACAAAATATTTTTACCATCACTAGCGAACATAAATGCTATACATTTAATTTCAATAACAATTTTATATTATTAAATTTAACAAATTAAAATATACTAATAAAACTTTGTTTTGTAGGTCCATTGGCTTTTGCTCAAAAAACATTTAATGGAAGCCTACCAATTCTTGTTTCAACTCCATATTCTTGGACAAAGGTAAACACAAATATAATGAACATTTAATTCACGAGTTTAAGTTATATACATTATCAAATCACTTAAAAGAATATTATTTATTGATAAGCTTCGTTTAATTTGTAGTTTGTAAGTATAATTTTCTTGGACCAGCCTTTAAATACTGGATTCTCAATAACGTCAAAATCATCCAAATGTATTGATCTACAAGCTTGCAATTATGTTTATGAGTTTCTACTAAAGGTACATACTTTTTATAACATGATATGATAATATCAGGCGAGATGCTTTGTGCATCAAACTACTTTTTAATATTATACGAAACTAACTATACGTATGATTCATGTTGCAGTGGTTCAATGATCATACAGAATTTATTTCGAATCCTTTCTACGTTTCTGGAGACTCATATTCAGGCATCATAATTCCAGTTATTGTTCAACTAATATCAGACGATAAGTCTATATAATACCGTCAGACCCCTCTATAACAACATTCTTATAATATTTCATCTCTATAAAAGCAATAACCGTCTTCATAACAGTACGCTTTCTTAGTATTACGTAGAATTTTATCAAAATTATTATTAATTTTTAATAAAAATATTAATTATTTGAAAAATATTTTTCGAAAAATGACTTATATTAGATAGAGTGAAATGAAAATGCAGGAAATGAAGCAGCAACAAGCAATTAATCAACCTTAAGGTAATATTCTCTTTCGTCCCAATTTATGTCGCGTCATTTAATTTTGATACAAAATTTAAGAAGAATATTTTTTTTTAATGACATTCTTTTTGGGATCTACTAAAAACGAAAAAGGTGTCACGTAAATTGAGACAATGGAAGGTTTAAATTTTGGTTCCATACGCTGTCCTAAATTACTTAACTTTATTCTCTGTTTGGCGTTTAGTCAATAAATAAATACCCTTGCCGTTAGTGATAATAATCTCGTATTTGCGCTGTTATTACTAATGGAGCTCTAGTGCGTAAAATGAGTGAACTTCACGTGTCCAAATTTATTTATTTACTAAACAAAAAATAAGTCTAAATTTATTATTTTTTTAAAGAAAAAAAAAGTCTAAATTTAGCCCTCAACTCTATCGATTGTTTAAGGGGAAAATGACTTTTTTTTTCCCTTCTAAAATCAGTTTCAATACATATACTATATGTATCTATACATACATAACATATACATTAAGTGTATATATTGTGTATAATTTGACCTTTTATAAACAAATAGATTGAATAATATATATCTGTAACTTTCCCATTTTTTAATTGTAATATTCTTTAGGGCTATACACTTAGCAATCCAGCAACATTTCCAGAAGAAAAAAATTATCAAACTCCTTTCAGTCATGGTATGGGCCTAATTACTGATGAACTTTATGAGGTTGGTTCATTTTTATTTTGAATATATTTCTGTAAAATTTAAAAATAGTCATTTTTCAGGTTTATAATTAATAATAGTTATTATTTAAAGTTTTATTTGTGAAATTTCAAACTTTAAATTTCACATTATCCATTTTTCGGCCATGTCTTTGAAAAATAGTTTTTTTTATGGAGTTCCGTGTTTCACATGTAAAATTGCATGAAATTATTCTAAAGTTTCACTTATAAAATTTGAAACTTCATGACGATAGCTATTTTTCAATTATAGGGGTTGAAAAGTGGGTTAGTCTATCCTATTACTACTTCAAATACAAATAGCGTTCGCTAGCTACTTTTCGGTCATGCCTTTAACAAAATTATTGTTGTCTTCTATGATGTTCTGTTCGAGTTTTACCTATAAAATTTGAAACTTCATAACAATCCTATTTTCAATTATAGGAGTTGAAAAGTGACCGCTGATGCTATTAATAAAATGTACGTATGAATAATCCTATTTTCAGTTATAGGAGTTGAAAAGTGACCGCCGATGCTATTGATAAAAATGTACGTATGAATAAAGTCTACTAGCTACTTTTCAATCACATTTATAAAAAAAATTGTCATTATCACGTAGTTTCATATTTCACGAGTGTAAATCTACAACACCCTCTAGAACTTCAAATATAAAATTTGAATAATTACCTTTCCATCACGTCTTTAAAAAAATAGTCATTATCGTGAAATTTCATACTCCATGAGTGTCACGCCAAAGACATCCTCGTGAAGCGTCACCTATAAAATTTGAAACTCCATGACAATGACTATTTTTCAATTATAAGAACTGAAAAGTGACTATTTATACGAATTTTATCCAAATACTTTATGTCAAATTTAGCACAAAAACGATAAGTTGATATATCGTTGTTGTAATATTTTTAGTCACTAAAGGAGAATTGCAAAGGTGAATATCAAAACACAAGTCCTACAAGTGAACTGTGTATGCAATATCTTACAATGTTCAAGAAGGTAAAGTTGCATTTAAAAAAAAATAATAATTAATTATAGAATTGTTTAGAATAATTTACTTTATTATTTTTAATATGTTGTAATATTTTTTTTTCTTTTGTAGCGTGTAAGTGGTATATATGATCAACATATTTTGGAGCCTCTTTGTGGATTAGACATTCCAAACCAACAACAATTATTTGGTGAAAGAAGATTTCTTGGAGAGGAATTTGTCTTGTTGAAAAATGATGATTCCATTTGTCAAGAAAGTCATGTAAGTCCTTCAATTGTTACTTCAACAAAGTTTGAAGTTCAACAGCTTTCATCGTTGACGAACACCTGTACTAATACGACAAAATATAATTGAGATTCGGGGTGGGAGGTTGGGATTGATACAACTAAGATGAGGAGGGGTCGATGCAATCAGGAAAAGGGGATTATCAAGATCTATACAATCGAGAAACCTGTACTGAATTCTCTTTTTCTGAAAAGAATAAATGGATGTCAATAGTATATTGTTGACCACACCATACCCTAACTCGTACACCAAATGTACGACTAGAATACTACTTAATCAAGTAGAAAGATTGACCGACTTGAGAGTGATGGTGCAACTAGAATACTACTTAGTCAAGTAGAAAGATCGACTTGAGAGCGAGGCTACGGCTAGAATACTACTTAGTCAAGTAGAAAGATTGACCGACTTAAGAGCGATCGTATGACTAGAATACTACTTAATCAAGTAGAAAGATCGACCTGAGAACGATGGTACGACTAGAATAGTACTTAGTGAATTAGAAAGATTGACTGACTTGGGAGCGATGGTACGACTAGAATACTACTTAGTCAAGTAGAAACAGAGGCGAACCCAAGATTTGAACTTGACGGGTGCACCTTTATATTTAACATCGTAATTAATAGTGTCAAAGTTTGACATGCAGTTCTTTGAAAACTTATTATTTATAGTATTTTATAAGCAAACTTTTAATATTATTGAATATCGTTAATTAGATTTAATATGAAAAAAGTGTGTTATCCGTCATACTTGAATTCAATGCACTTTTATATTTTAAATAATAATAAAAAGTTTTTGAAAAATATGAAATTCTAGAGATTTGTTTGCTAGATGGTTTTACGAAAAACGTTTGGTTTAAGCCTATCTTAAACTTTAAATTACTAATTTTTTAAATAAAAAATAAGTCAATGATTAAAAGATAAAAGAAATAAATATTTACAGTACAAGATGGGGAGAATATCTACATTTTGAAGTTGGAGGGGAGCTTGTATTTTGAAATAAAATGAGAAATACATTAACAATGTCCACAATACACAAAAGAAAAAAGAAAAAGTGTAAAATAAATTATAACTAAGTAGGAATTTTTTTTTAATCAATTGATATATATATATATGTGTGTGTGTGTGTTTGCACTTAAAATTCCAAACACAAAACAACAAACATATAGTGTATTTGGAAAAAGGAGCAATAAAAAAATGTTGTTGTTGGGCTTCGAACCCGAGTCATCACGCAATAAAAAAGGCTTTAATTGGCATGCTCAACCATCTTGCCTATCAAGTCAAGTGCTTTCAAGGTGCACAAAATATATTTAACATAACACCCTGATATATATACAAATATATAAACTATATATATAGAGTTTTTCTTGAGGCTAGCGGGTGCACGTGCACCCTCTACTGCCAAGGTAGGTCTGCCTCTGAGTAGAAAGATCGACCTGAGAGCGATGGTATGACCAGAATACTACTTAATCAAGTAGAAAAATTGACCGACTTGAGAAAGATTGACCGACATGAGAGTGATGGTAAGACTAGAATACTACTTAGTCAAGTAGAAAGATCGACTTGAGAGCGATGGTACGACTAGAATACTACTTAGTCAAGTAGAAAGATCGACCTGAAGGCGAGGGTACGATTAGAATACTACTTAATCAAGTAGAAAGATCGACCTGAAAGCGATGGTACGACTAGAATATTGCTTATCGACCTGAGAGCGAGGCAAGTCGAGAAGGGACTGAGAGTCAAATAGAAAGATCAACCCGACAGCGATGGTACGACTAGAATACTACTTAGTCAAGTAGAAAGATCAACTTGAGAGCAATGGTACGACTAAAATACTGCTTATCGACCTGAGAGCGAGGTAAGTCGAGAAGGGGTTGAGACTTTAAGCATGTTTTTTTTTTTTTTTTTTTTTTTTTTTTTTAATTTCAGATTGCTAAACTTGAGCTCTCATTTTACTGGCAAATAACCCTAAAGTTCAAGAAGTCCTCCATGTTAGAAAGGTACATATTTCAATTATTTAATTTGTAATATATTGCTTAAAATGAAGAAGCAAGATATTAAAAGTTTTTTTATTTATTTTTGCTGTTGTTCTTTTTATTTTTTGTGTTAGGACAAAATAAAAAGACCATGGTTGACATGTAGAAGAACTATGAGGAATACAACTTACAAAATGACACTCATGAATAGCATACCTTATCATATAAATCTTAGTTGTAAAGGTTATCGATCGCTTATATACAGGTTTGTTATTATATATACACTAATAAAACAATATGAATCGTTTCCTTTAATGAGTTCAAGTAATTTGATTGACGTTATTGTTTATACGTAATGAGTTTATTTTTGTAAAAAAAAAACAGTGGTAATCATGACATGTTAGTTCCTTTTCAATCGACTCAAGCATGGATAAAGAATTTAAATTATTCTATTACTGACGATTGGCGTCCCTGGATTGTTGATGGTCAAGTTGCAGGGTATGATTCGACTAATTTAAATTTGTGTTTTAGATCTAATTTTTGTCTAAATTAGATTGAAAGATACAATTATTATCCTAAATTATATGTCTATTTTCTGCAGTTATACAAGATCTTATTCTAATCATATGACATTTGCAACAGTGAAGGTAAGAAATTTATATTCTACTGTATATTTCGTTCTGACTTTATACGAAATTTAAAAAATTAAAAAGATTCTTGAATCTTGCTATTTAAATTAAATATGTAGAATGTACCTAAATATCATTCACCGAAAAGTTGAAAAAAAAAAAGAAACAAAGAGACATTTTTCTTAGACGGATTAAAAAGAAAAGTGAAAAAAAAAACTGTCTTGTGCACTAAAGTTCCCGCTATGCATGGAGTTTGAGAAACGGTCAGACCACAAAGGTCTATTGCACATAGCCTTATCTTGCAAGCTGGACTATAAGCAGCGGTGGAGCATCACGAACCTCCTTCGGCGGAAAATTGTATTATTTATGCATGACCAAAATTACTTTATATATATATCAAATGTTGAACCTTTTCGGCTAGTGTTTCTTCAAACTTTAAACCCCTCAGTTCGAATTCTCGCTCCGTCTCTGACTACAAGAGGCTATTCGCCCGGCTTGAACCTCAGACGTTATGGACATATGAAAGCAACTAAACCAGTTACTCAAGGCTCCCTTGCGAGACTAAAAAGAAAAGTAAGACAAACGAATTGAAACGGAGGAAATATATGAAAATATAATCTCATATTTAATTGTAAAATTATTAATTTGTTGCTTATATTCTCTCATTTCTTATTATTTTGTTCTTTTTTTTTTTAATGGTAGGGAGGACACACTGGTCCAGAGTATAAACGTAAAGAGAGTTATCATATGTTCAAAAGATGGATAGCTCAACAATCTTTATGAACTTGTTAATCCATGGAAGTGTAAAATCAAATTTATTTCTTATAAATAATTGTCTTTGTGACAATTTATTAATTATCGAGTTGTGTAATCATGCTAAAGAGATAATAACTAATAAGATTGTTGTATTGATTTTCGATTAATCGATGAGTTATTTCTAATCGTTCGATTTTTTATTTAACCGATAAGTAAATGTCCATTTCTATATTTTTTTTCTTTCCCTTGTTTTCATTAATTTGTTCATATATATAATTTTCACGAGGTATTTGTTGCTAAAACAAACGTCATAAACTAATAAATATGAGGTCAATGAATAAAAAGACTATTTATCTAATTAGAACTACTAAGATAATGTTGCAAATGATACTTCAAAGACACGAACTAATCATTTTATTTAGGTTAATAGAGCTTACATCCATTTTAAATCAAAGGCCAAAAAGAACTTGGAGCTTAAAGAGAAGAGTTAAGTGATAAAAAGCTGGCAAAATTTTATATAATGTCAAATACATTTTAAAGATATCAAACTATGTGAGTTAGACTCTAATTTTCTTGTTATATAGTTCTCGTTAAATCTAACGAATAGTGTTTAGCTATAGAGATTAAAAGCGTTAACTTTTGATGAAATTAACGAATCTTAATTATCAAATACACACTTAAAAGATCTTTTAGAAGTCATTGATTTGAGTCGTGAAAATAACCTCCTAAAAATAAGTGTACAATTACGTACAATAAACTTTCATAATTTTTTTTTCTCGAACTCCATGTATAACGAGAGTTTAATGCGTCAGATTCCATTTTTTTTTACTAGGGACTATTTTGTACGAACACTCAATTATAAGGACCACTTTTATTTATGGGTGCTCCTCTCTCCAACCCTGAATCTTATCGTAGTTTGGTGGGCAAACTCAATTTCTTTAACATATACAAGGCCTGATTTATCCTTTATTGTCCAGCATTTAAGTTAGTTTCTCCAGAAGCCTTCAGATTGTCACATGAAGGCTGCTCTTCATCTTTTTCGGTATTTTTTTCTAACTCACCAGATTTCTCTCTTACTGCTTTTCGTGACAGCGATGGGCTGCCTACCCCGACACGCGCAGGTGTGTCACCGATTTTTGTGTGAAAAAAAATTAAATTTCTCACTTTTAAATAACATAATGTACCAGGCCTTATATTTCTATAATATAGTTCATTCAAAACAAAGTTGATATAGTTTCGCCATAAATTGTCATTTATTATTTTTTACTTCACGTTAGTAAAATTTAGTTAAAAGAAGAAAAAGAGATTAGAATATCAATTAAAAATGACGTTGTACCTTAGAAAACAAATAATATTTTTTTTCTTGGTGGTTGGTTGTAGTTATAAGAGGGGTTTGTTTAAAAATTTAAAGATTGAGATTACATTTATTATGATGAAAGTTTGAAATGGAAGTGAAGAATTGTGATTTGGAATCCAACTCCGGAATAATTTTTCGAATTTTCATGGCCAAACACTACAATTTTTCAAAAAAGGTGAAAAAGTGTAAAAAAATTTGAAAAAAAAAGGAAAGTTTTTATGGCCAAACGAGCCCTAAGAAGCAACATGTCGTATCCTTATCTTCTGCTGAAGCTGAGTATCAGTCTATTAGCAAGGTCGTGGTTGAACTGGTGTGGTTGTTGCGCTTGTTGGCAGATTTGGGACTTGAAGTTCCTACTCCTGTTCCTGTTTTTTTTTTTTTACAATCAGGCCGCCATTCATATTGTTCATAACCCAATTTTTCATTAACATGCCAAACATATCGAGGTGGACTGTCATTTTATTCGCGCCAAGTTGAATGATGGGTTGATTGATCTGCTTCATGTGCCTACTAGATCTCAGCTAATTGATATTTTCACGAAGTCCCTCACCGGACTTGTTCATCATCCTCTTTTACTCAAGTTAGGTGTTCAGGCCCCCTCGAACTTCCAGTGGCGTAGGGGTGGGGTGTTGAAGTTACATCTACCTGTGCATGACTATTTTATTTGTTGTCTTTCATTATTAGGTTTAGCCCAGCTGTAAATAATAGTTAGTAGGACTATATTATTGGATTTGAACTCTGAAATTACACCGATTATATTATTGTTGTCGGTCATAGTTTTAAGCTAAATATGTAGCATGTGATGAGAAGTAACAATTTTGGTACTTGAAATTTGAATACTACTCCCTCCGTCCTATTTTGTCCGTTCCGAATTTTCTAATTTGGTGTCCCATTTTACTTGTCATTTTTTACTTATCAAGACAAGACAAATTTTTTTTCCATATTTTACCTTTGCATTAATTATTTTTTCTTTAAATTAAAATGTAAACATCATTTAACAGGTGCACTATGATAAACTAGCTATGTTATTTATTATTTTTCTTAATCGTTGTGCCGTTTCAATTTGGGACTGTCACACCCTTTTTTTACGTACTCCAAAAAGATTGTTTATTAAAGTTCGAAAGGATTTTAATTATTAATGTGACAAAAGATGAAAATTTATTTCGAAAAAGAATTATTTTTAACAATCAAAACTCAGAGTTGCCACTTGGCATAAATCGGGTGTACCAAGTCACCCATGGATATCCTTTTTCAAAATGGTTTTGACTCTTTAATACTGGTTTACGAACAGAGACTCCGGCTAAGGAATTCTGTTGACCGAGGAGAAGGTGTTAGGCACCCCTCGATCCCGTGGTTCAACCACGGTCGCTTGGTAAAGTGTATCGACTATTTTTTTGACACTACGAAGTGTATAAACCACGTAAAAGCACACAAAACAATCAAACGATAAATAAAACAAAACAATCCA
Organism: Capsicum annuum; assembly: GCF_002878395.1. Taxonomy (NCBI): domain Eukaryota; kingdom Viridiplantae; phylum Streptophyta; class Magnoliopsida; order Solanales; family Solanaceae; genus Capsicum; species Capsicum annuum. Next base: position 10,015 of record NW_025884893.1, read on the forward strand.
AAATGTAATGTCCAGTCCAATTATACAGTCCAAAAATAGAAAAAATACGAAAATATAAATCCTATTCTAAACTAATCTATACTACGCTCCAATGCTTTACCCGATTCCGCGGGCCTTCATCATGATCATTTTTTTCGCCAACATGATACGTCGGGGCATTCTCTGGTGAATAAATACAAAAGACCTCGGGGCATTCCCCGGCTAAATGAATACATTTGAATCGAATGTGATAAAGTAGAAAACATTTAACACATACTCCACATTCAAACATCCAACGAAACACTTATTTCTAAATTTTGCCTACCCTAACCTACGATTGCCTACCCACTTGACCTATCATGATATTATCCAATTCGACAATATTCAGTAATGAATCAAAAAATAAACAACCTTCAACCTATTTGATTATCAATTTCCAATCCCGACCCCCTCAAATCTCATTTTTCGATCAAACAAATCAACTTCAATATAGAAACATCCAATCAAAGCCACGACAATCATAGATGTTAAAACATGCGATCAAAATATATTATCAATCATCACGAAACACGCAAATCACAACATCAATCTATCAAGTTGAGTAAAATGAAAAGAAGGAGTTGAAAAATTGGACCTTAGAAGAAGCTTTCGAAATCAACGTATTATTCCAATTAAATTCGGGTTCTCTGCATCCGAAACCTTTGATTCGAACCTCAACAAACGAACAACACCAATCTCGATTTATCCTTTATGCTCTGTTTTTCACCAATTCGGTCCCGCAGCTCGACTAATCTATCCGACCCGCTCCCATTTTTCTCTTAATAGCTCTTTTTTAATTAAAATTGCTTTTTTCGACTAAATCATGACCAAAATTCAGAACCGAACCGCAACATCAAATCTCAAACCGATAGCTTCGACCTTAATATACGTTTTGTCTAGGACCCAGTTGTTTTTCTAAGCGTTTTGGTGCTGGGTTTGACTGGTCGTTGTTGTTTTTGGGGTTATTTCCAATGCGCTTTGTGGTGGTTTGGCCGGCTGGTATCGATTTCCGACAAATGGGTTTGTTCGCTGGTGTTTTTTGATCGATAAAAATCAATGATTTCGGTGGTTTTCGTCAGAAAACGAACTCGACCCCTCACTGTTCTCTCGTTTTTCCACTGCCTCAGCGTTTCCTCCCCTCATGTTCATCACTCTCGTATCTTCACTGTGTATCCATAATTATGGATATAGTGAGGTCTTT
>NW_025884894.1:0-1017 GCF_002878395.1 Capsicum annuum
CCAATAGCTCGCAGATGAGGAATTCTTCCGCTACGACCCTTAGGCGAACTAATCAGTCTTGCTTTGCCAAAAAATTCCTCCTCACTCTCCCTTTTTCAATAAATAAGCCCCACGGGGCCCCTCTCTGATAAGGAAGGAAACGAAATAATCTCAATTTTATGACAAATCCGGTCCGATGACTGTCCTCCACTAACCACAAGGATATAGGGACTCTTTATTTCACTTCGGTGCCATTGCTGGAGTGATGGACACATGCTTCTCGGTACTGATTTGTATGGAATTAGCACGACCCGACGATTAAATTCTTGGTGGGAACCATCAACTTTATAATGTTTTAATAACGGCTCACGCTTTTTTAATGATCTTTTTTATGGTTATGCCGGCGATGATAGGTGGATCTGGTAATTGGTCTGTTCCGATTCTGATAGGTGCGCCTGACATGGCATTTCCACGATTAAATAATATTTCATTCTGGTTGTTTCCTCCAAGTCTCTTGCTCCTATTAAGCTCAGCCTTAGTAGAAAAATACCCCTCTATCCACCTATTTGGATCAAAAAAACCCTTAACATTAAATTTAAGTCCAAAAATGTCTCCTCCTTTATATTATATTATTTTTTTTGATTTCACGTAGGAGTAATTTTTTTTGTAATTACAAATTTTTAATTATGATATTACATATTTTTTGGTGGAATAGATATGCATTAATTAGTATATTATTTTTTTTATTCCACGTAGTGGTGGGATTTTTTAGTTACAATCTATTTTATTATTTTGGGATTTTTTTAATTACAACTTTTTATTATTATATTATTTCTGAGTTTTTTTAATTATAATTTTTTATTATTATATAGTTTTTGTGGGTTTTACGTCAGGGGTGCGTTTTTTTTTAATTATTATTTTTTCGATTATAGGTTGGTACCAAGTTATCAAGTAACTTATGGTACATCATAATAGCTATATTTATGGTAATTTTTATTTTTTCAAGAAATATATTTTTTCTATTTTAGGACTCTTAAT
>NW_025884895.1:0-2744 GCF_002878395.1 Capsicum annuum
TAAATCTTCTTCTATGTCTATATTTTTGTAACTATAATCTTTATTATCAATTGTTTTTACGAATTGTTCAAAAGGACTTTCTATTTGTATTTTATTAATTTTATTTTTTTCTGTTATTTTATGTTTTGTTGTTAATACATATAGATTGCTACATCTTGCTGTAAATATTTTACTTCCTGGGTTTAGTTCTATTCCTGATATTTTCCAATATAATACTACTGATTTATCTCTATTTTTATCTGTTATTGCTACTGAATAATTCACACTTATTATAAATTTAAATTTTTGGTATATTAAATTTCCTTTTATAGCAGTTATTATACTTTTTTCTATAGGTTTTATAATTCTATCATCTACTAAATATAATTCTATTGGAGTATCTATTCCTTCTCTAAAATATGCTTTTATTATATCTCTGTACCTCCAAGGTGTTCATATTTTATTGGGTCTTTACTTTTTATATCGTTTATTTCTTTATTAATTATTCTTTTTTGTTACTAGTGGTATACTAGCTCTTCCTTTTGCATATCTACAGTCTAATGTTCTTTTTGGCTTACTACGTAGTATTCTTTCCTTTTTCTACTAAATATATTTTTTATTGTTGGTATTTTAAATGTTTTTTTTACACTTAGGTCTAACTCTTTTTCTTTTATTTCATCAAATATATTACTGTCAAATATTATTTTTTGATCTGTTCCTTCTTCATTTAAATATTCTTCCTTTATTATTATTTTAAAATCTTCTTCAGTTATTTGGTACATTTTTCTATCTTCTTCAGTCATTTGATTTATCTACTTCACTATCTTTTTCATTATTTCTTTCATTCTTCGAAATTTCATATATACTATCTTCACTTTCTAATTCATAATCTATATAATCTATCTGCATATATTCTGTATTTTCTATTTTTATTTCTGATATTTGTTTCTTTTTTGGGTTTTTTGATAATTTATAATCTTTAGCTAAATGTCCTAGTTTTCCACAATTATAACAAGTACATTCTTTTATAAATTTATTTTTCCTATATGGTTTTTTATGTTTATAATTTTTGACATAATATCTTTTTCTTGGTTTCTTATACTTATATTTTTATTTCTTGTATTTCTCATATTTCTTATATCTTTTTCTTTTCTTATAATATCTTTCTTCACATCCAAATTGAGGTGCTATTTTATCTTTGAAACATTTTAAATTTCTTATGAATAATATTTCTTTATTATATGTTATAGATAATTGGATATGTTCTATATTGTATGGTTTTACTTGTTCTAACCATTTTATTCCTAATATTATGTCTGCTTTTTGCATATCTTCCTTTATTTCAAATTCTATTTTTATTTTTCTAACTCCTATTATTATTTCCTTTTCAGCTATATCTTTAATGTTTATTAGACTCCTTGGTAGATCTGGGCATATATTACTATTAGATTTTATTTCTTCATTTTTTACTAGATATTTTGCTATATAATTTTCTTCTTGTCTTGTGTTTAAGAGTATTAAATATTCTTTTTCATTTACTGTTCCCGTTATGTAATATTGATTTAAATTAACGGTTAAAGTTGTTTCATAACTTGTTCTTTTTGATGAGCTTGATGATTTTGGTTTTTCATGAGCTATTCTTTTTTATGTACTTATTCTAACATTTATTATTTTTAAATCTTCTTCTATGTCTATATTTTTGTAACTATAATCTTTATTATCAATTGTTTTTATGAATTGTTCAAAAGAACTTTCTATTTGTATTTTATTAATTTTATTTTTTTCTGTTATTTTATGTTTTGTTTTTAATACATATAGATTTTTACATCTTGCTGTAGATATTTTACTTCTTGGGGTTAGTTCTATTCCTTATATTTTCCAATATAATACTAATGATTTATCTATATTTTTATCTGTTATTGCTACTGAATAATTCACACTTATTATAAATTTTAATTTTTGGTATATTAAATTTGCTTTTATGGCAGTTATTATGCTTTTTTCTATAGGTTTTATAATTCTATCATCTGCTAAATATAATTCTATTGGTGTATCTATTCCTTCTCTAAAACATGCTTTTATTAATATCTCTGTTCCTCCAAGGTGTACATATTTTATTGGGTCTTTACTTTTTTATATCATTTATTTCTTCATTAATTATTCTTTTTTGTTACCAGTGGTATACTAGCTCTACCATTTGCATATCTACAATCTATTACATGTTCTTTTTGGCTTACTACGTAGTATTCTTCCTTTTTTCTACTAAATATATTTTTTATTTTTGGTATTTTAAATATTTTTTCTACACTTAAGTCTAATTCTTTTCCTTTTATTTCATCAAATATATGACTATCAAATATTATTTTTTGATCTGTTCCTTCTTCATTTAAATATTATTCCTTTGCGATTATTTTATATCTTCTTCAATTATTTGGTTCATTTTTATATCTTCTTCAGTCATTTGATTCATCTAATTCACTATCTATTTCATTATCTGTTTCATTCTCCAAAATTTCATATATACTATCTTCACTTTCTAATTCATAATCTATATAATCTATCATCATATATTCTGTATTTTTTATTTTTATTTCTGATATTTGTTTCTTATTTAAGAATAATCTAGTATATAGTAATCTAAATTGATCATGATTGAAGGAAATATTTTGAAAAAGCATCATATGAAAAATGAATACTTATTTATCTGGCGACATGGTGGATAAATTTAAAATACTTGTTTTGTATTTACTTAAGGATATAGAAAT
>NW_025884896.1:0-7228 GCF_002878395.1 Capsicum annuum
TATTCATATTCCTCATTAGCCTTTCAATACGAATAATACTCATTAGAAGAGATAGTGTGAATATAGATTGTTGAATAGAGTTTATATTTACGAGATATTGAAACCCAGAGTGTTACGATTCATAAGTAGTTGAACCTTCTTATAGTGGGGAGTATGGGTTTAGTGGTAGTTGGGGTTGCATCCTAACTATCCATGGTCAGTATAGTAGAGGCTTCACAGATGTCAGTTAGAGTCGATTATGTAACTTTCAGTCCCTCTTTTCAAACTTTATTAGAATGTAAAAGTTGTATTAGTATCGTATTTTACAGTTTCCATCATTTTTATGTTTTCGCACAGTAAATTCAGTCATTTTATACATATCTATTCAGTTGCTTATGAGTTATGTCAGTAGAAGGGTTAGCTTGGAATCACTTGTGGTCCCAAGCACCGTGTAATGTCTCGGGTCCATTTTCGGGGAGTTACATAAAAATAGTGAGTATTGACAGACATCTTTTGAAGTAAGACGGATCAAAATGACAACAAAGACTACGACTAGACTATGACAACAACTAGGCGGTGTCGAGGGAGAGAGTGTGAAAGGCTGAGATTAATTTTTTGATCAGTTGAGAGAGAGTGTGTGAGAGGTTGTGACTGTCTATTGATTAGTGAAAGTGATTAGGGTTAGGCACTTGGGGTAATATATTATAATGGGTAGTGGGCTAATGGGTTGGGCCTGTAGTTAGAGGTTGAGATTTGGTATTGGGTTGGGTATAATATATGTATACAATTTAAATATAATGAAATATTAATATACTCTCTCTATAGATGTAATTTCGATACTAACCACATTCGTCCATTATAGATTTACCCCAATGCTATTGACGGTAAATAATGAATAGAAAATAAAAATAACTTTTTCCAACAACAACAACAATAATAATTATAATAATAATTCTGCCTCGATTGGTTCCAAGCAAATTGGAAATTTGACCGTACATAAATTTATCTTTAAATATAGGAAAAAAATGAACAACAATAATAACTCAGACGGAACAACCTTCCCTACATATTGGGCAAGTGTTGCTATTTGACAGCCATGTAAATACACAACTCCTATGGAACATATGTGAACATGGCGTGATCACCACGACTGATTCTTCTTCAAAAATCTTCAAGGAAACAGGGCATATGTCTCCCAACTCAAAAGCCGCAACATTTTCCATTTTCAGTTTCATAATCTTCAGTCCACTTTTTATAACCCTAAATTTTTTAATTTTCCCAACAAAACCCTCAGCTTTATGAAGAAATCCTTTTTCCAAGCTGAAGAAGTCGAACAAAGCATTCAAAATTTCCTGAACATTAAAATCATCGAAAGCATAATGTATTTCAATTTTTTCACTCTGAATATCTGTATCAAATTTTCTCTTTTTGCTAACCCTACCAGAAGATTCTTGAACTCTATCAACTCATAATCAAAATTTCCTCTCGTTGTTGTCATTTTCACCATCATTCGTCAGTGTTTCATACAAATTATTCAATATGAAACTACAAGCACTCATTGATCTTTCTGACCCAATTCCAATTTGTTTACTCAAAATATCCACGTCAATAACCATAACAATCTTGTGGAACTCATCATCATCATCAATTTTAGTACCCAACAAATTTAATTTTTCATCAAAAATCTCAAAGCTACGAGACAGATAATCAAAAATTACATTAGCTACATGCGGAGTTGTGTCTTTAAATAACAAATCAGATAAGCTCAAAGCTAATTCGATGTTTTCAACAAACTCATTAGGAGATTCAGCAATTTTAAATGGCTGAACACCTTTTTTGAGAATTGTAGTTCTCACCTGTTCCCCATTATCTGGGACATAATATTTTTCTCCCTTCATGTGTGCATGAGAGGTGAAACATTCAACTATATCATCAGTAATCTGCATTCAAAGATAATATTACTATAAATTGGATTATCATGTATAATCATGTTTGCATGAGAGGTGAAACATTCAACTATATCATCAGTAATCTGCATTCAAATATAATATTACTATAAATGGGATTATCATGTATAATCATGTTTACAACTTCGGTAGAATCAGAGTTGATTTGTATAGGGTGGAGTCCAAACAAAACTGCTAGCTTGAGTCTTTCCAGGATGGCTAGGAATTCAGTTTGGATGGGGAAGGTATTGTGAAGGGTCTTGATGTACCCAAGGGTCTGTTCCCCTTTGTGGTTTTTGAAGACCCCCTACCTTCTTTACTTAGTGTACTGGTTTATAATTCTATCTGTGTTCAACTTGTAGGTTCCAAGTGGGGGAGGGGGGGTTCCCATTTTAGGTTTAGGATGGTGGTGAAGCTGGGGATGGAGGTGTAATTCCGTTTGTGTTCAACTTGTAGGTTCCTAGCGGGGAGGGGGGTTGTTTTCATTTTAGGTTTAGGATGATAGTGAAGCTGGGGGTGGAGGTATGATTGTGATTGTAAATCTTGAAGTGGAATTCAGTAGCCAAGTAGATAGCTGTGTGGTGGTCAATTAGGAGTTTCTTGATATTGAAGAGGTTATTATTCCTATTAAACCAAATACTCCAAAGAGCTAATCCTCAATTTTTCCTTAAGGTGGGTCAACTAGCCCACTTCTAAATCCCCAAAATACATTCTGAGTCAATTTCTACCAACGCCTAAGCTATGGTATCTAAATCAACTCTTAGCTATATATTAAGCCACCATAAACCCTAAGGTAGATATTCTACTCAAGCAATTACTAAGTCCAATGAAACTAAGGCAACCTTCTCTAGTATAAGCAACTAAGGCCAATTTACTCCAAGTATGAGAAACTAGAGTATTTCATCTAAGGTTGAATATTATAAGGATTCTTATGCTAAACATGAGTGGTAAAGTCTGTTCCACCTAAGATAGAGAGGAGCAAGTTAAGCTTTCCACTGTAAGATTCACATAGCCTAATTAGTCCAACTAACCCAAGTCTAGCAGCTCATCAATCCAATACTTAAAACCCTACCTAATCTAGAAAAATATCATAATTATACTATAAAATAGCTTAATCTAACAAGGAATAAGCCTAGCCTACCTCCAATTCAATGTCCCAACATAAACATCTATTGAAAAAAATATCTTTGATGTAGGTCCAAGTGGTGAGCTAGTTAGCAGTGTTGAGCTGATTGCAGTCAAAAGAGTGGATAAAGATGCTTTGGTTAGATAACGCTGAAAAAGTGGAGGCATTTATGCAGTGGAAGAAGAGATGGTTGATGTCATCCTCTTAGGTGTCACAAAAGTGGCATTGGCTGTTGGTAGTTACCCTTATGTGATGTATATATATCCTAGTTCGGAGTCCATTGTGATGAAGCAGCTAAATGAAAGTTTGATTTTGTTGGGGAGTTTTAGTCTCAAAATCCAGTGAAAGTTTGGACTAGTAGTGGTTGGGGTAGGCTTATGGGATTCAATCACTGCTTGATAGGTTCTTTACCAGTACAACTTATCATTAAGAGTACTATTGTGGGGGGATGAAGAAGCTTTAGATGGTGTGGGAAAGGTCAGGAGGGAGAGCGGGGGAAAGGCTCTGCAGGTTTTAGTTTCCATTGGAGTAGATGTTATCTACCCTTAACTGATTTTCCCTTTTGTTTAGAGGACCCTGAATGTAGCTTTCGATGGGGTCACTGTTGGGGATCAACTTGTCATTGAAAATTTTGATTTCATTCCCTTTATGAATGGTTCATCTGATATTGTCATTACATACACTCTAGTCCTCGACAAGTTTAAATGACTTTCTATGATATTTAGGCAAGATTGAATTACATTTTAGCTATAAAAATAGTTTAGTGAATTTTGAGATACTTTTAATTATAGCACTAAAATGAACGTTCAGTGACTATTTAGGATATCAACTGTTTAAGGGTGCGATTATGGTGGACATTTGGTTTGTTCGATTTGATTTTTTGGTTTTTGATTTAGAAAAAATGACAATCAAAATCAAACTGAAATAAATATAATTTATTTTGATTTTTGCAAAATCAATTTGTTTTTTTTTTTTCAGTTTGTTTTTTTGATTTTGAAGATAAAATGTAACACCCCGTATTTTTGTACTAGAATTCTAATCGTTGTTCCTACATGTGTAAGCTCTAATACAAATGATTCCCATGTGGATATGAGTTTTATGATCATTATACTAGCGTGTGAATAGCTCTCAAGGTGAAAAATGTTCATACAAAGCACTTAGAGCAAAAGTTGAGCTAAGAGCCTTTGATTTGGCTAAATCTTTCTATTCGATTCTGCAAGGGTTAATTTTGAATGTGTATAAATTTTTGTGTACGTGGAATATTTCAGCTCAAGACCCACAAAATTGTAGATAATTGAAATAGCTTTCCAACGATACCAATTTCGCCTTAATCCAACACCCGAATGAAAAGTTATGCCATTTTACATATAAGGTAGTAAGGGGTCGCGATAGCCCCGCGACGCGAGGTCTGCTTGACCCAAATAGGGGTCGCATCATGATGGCTACTTAACCCAACTAGGGGTTGTGTCGCGGGGGCTATTCTCGCACAGTTTTAGCTTCTTAAGGGTCATGGGGCACTTTGGTCCTTTCCCCTCGACCCCAATGCATCCAAACATGAATTATAACACCCAAAAGGGGCATTAGTTGCCCATCTTCTTCGAATAAAATCAAGTAAAAACCCTCTCCTTTACAAAGAACAATGATTCAAGCTTTTACTTTCAAGAACATAATAATTCAAGCATCAATTTCAAGATTTCCTCAAAGAAATCTAAGAGTTCAATCTTCCAAGTTCAATAATTCTTCAAGAGATATCAAGAATAAAGTTTCTTTCACAAGTCCATTATTCAAGTTCCAAGATTCAAGCTTTCTTCATCAAATCAAGTCTATTCAGGTATGTGGGGTTATGAACAAGGACACGTCTTTCGTCCTTGTGCCCAAAATTATATTTTTTAGCAAATTTCTTATGATTTTAAATTAGGGTTTATACCCAAAGTATCTTATTGATGATTTTTGAGTATGATATGATTGAATTATGAAATCTCATATTTGTTTTGAGTTAAAGAATGCTCTTTTATGATTTTGGCTACCATAAGCATGATCTAAGATATTGTTTACAACTTTTCAATTGAATTGAGCATGATATTGTGATTTAAAGTCATGATCTTGATATTTTTGAAGTATTTCAAGAAGCTTATAGAACATGATGTTTTGCCATGTGTTTATATAGTTTTGAAGAAAGGGTTTTAAGCCCTAGTTTGATATATATATATATATATATATTGAAATTCAATTATATAAATAGTATTTGATCTTCGAATCTCCAGTTTAGCCATGGAATCCACTTTTCAGAAATTACTACAGTTTATAGAAATAGATTACAGATTTTTATCATATAGATGCATAATTGGTTTTAGATAAGCCCTTATGCTAGATTTTATAAAAAAGGATTTTCAACAGATCGAGCGTAGCAAATAAAAAGGGAGTAGTATTTAGCACCGAGCGGGAAGTGTGGGTTTATCGCATCCTACTTTCACAGAACTACATCGCCAACGTAGGTACAAATTATGAGATTATTCCCATTTCTATATGGATAACAGTTTTAACTTGTGATCGATCACATGGGTAGGTTATACTCCCTGGCAAGAGTATGACACCTCTCCCTAATGTGAGGTTTCTTCCATAGGAGGACGAGACGTTGGACTTCATGTGGCTCGTATGGTTTTTATCGGTTAAGAGAACCTCCCTACTAGTAAAGAAAAGTTTTTTTAAAGAATTTCCTAATAGAAAAAACATAACACATAATTTTTTAGAAAAACTAAGTGTAAAGGCTCACAAGTTTTACTCAGATTATGTTTTAAAGAACGATAGTAGCTTCAGATTTCATCTTTCAGAATTCAGATTTTAGAGTGAGTCCTTTCTGCACTTAAATAGCATGATTTAAAGAGGGAATACAAATACAAATTTTAGAACTAAATATTGTGACTCACTAGATTTATAAAGTATGATTTGTTTCTATTACTTCAGACTTTAGTATTTCAATTATTCCTGCTTATGTGAGTCATTTACATTTAACATGCATTGTTTTACAAATTATGATGATGAGATAGTGTTTTACTTATGTATTTCACCCTATATACTCAGTACATACTCAAAGTACTGATCCACATATATGTCTATGTGCTACATTGTCTCATAATGTAGGTACAAGTTTTAGTATGCACATTCAGACAGTTGCAGATTCCAGCCAACAAGAAGATGAGTCCTCCTACTTTATTTATGTTCTTTACTTTCTTATTAATATGTATTGATTAGTGGTAGTTGGGGTCGCATCCTAACTATCCATGGTCAGCATAGTAGAGGCTTCACAGATGTCAGTTAGAGTTGGTTATGTAACTTTCAGTCCCTCTTTTCAGAATTTATCAGAATTTAAATGTTGTATCAGTATTGTATTTTACAAATTCCATCATTTTTATATTTTTGCATTGTAAACTCAGTCATTTTATACATATCTATTCAGTTGTTTATGAGTTTTGTAAGTAGAAGGGTTAGCTTGGGATCACTTATGTTTCCAAGCACCGTATGACGTCTTGGGTCCATTTTTGGGGCGTTACAAACTTGGTATCAGATCCAGGTTTCAAGTGTCCTAGAGTCTTATACTATGTTATAAGTCCCTCAAGTTTAAAGTGATGTTCTCATTCTTATGAGTCATTCAGTTAAGACAGAGTAAGATATGTATTCAGATTCCTCATTAGCCTTTTAATATGAATAGTACTCATTAGAGGAGATAGTGTGAATATAGATTGATGAATAGAGTTTATATTCACGAGATATTGAAACCTAGAGTGTTATGATTCATAAGTAGTTGAACCTTCTTATAGTTGGGAGTATGGGTTTAGAAGTGTAATGACAAGAAAGGTGGTAAGGGCGATTTATTGAATATATATATATATATATATATATATATATATATATATATATATATATATAGCTGAATTTTTGCATATGATTGAGCTAGTAATGAAGTGATATGTCCTTGTGTGTTGGTTTAGTGGAAGTTAGAGAAGGAGTTATTAGTTAAGGTGAATTGTTGTTTGCTTGAAGTATGAAAAGAGTTATTGATGGTAACTGTTGTGTTAGAAAAGTATGGGTTATTAATGAAAGTATTGGGTGGTTGAGTATTGTGAATTTAGGCTTATAGAGATGGGTGAATAGTCGTAATATTTAGAAGGAGGATGCG
>NW_025884897.1:0-2976 GCF_002878395.1 Capsicum annuum
TCTATTTGATTGATATACTTCTATTTACCACTTTAATTTATGGCTATATAATACCTCTCACCCTTCTCTCTCACTCAGTGGATAGGAATGGGAAATCAGGGGCCTCTAGAGTATTTTAGCTCTTATGCTGCCGTTAAGGCTTGACATTTATATAGTCCACAAGGCCATCGTGGCATGAGTTTGTTGATTTTTGAGGCCTCTGTAGTGGGATACATTGAGGCTAAACATCTCATTGAGTATTTTTCTTAAATGTGTAGAGATAGAGATGCATGGGAACGCTATCCAGTTTGCTTTTATCCTAGGGGAAACGTCTTCTTTATAGTTATATGGCATACAAAAGAGACAGATGACTTTACAGTTATATGGAAGATAAAAGAGACATAGACGACTTTAACCAGCATTCAACTGGTATTTCTGATTATTTTCACCCTGAACAAATTGGTGTACTTCAGAGAAACACTGATATTCCCTGTATTTAACAAATATGTTGATTAAAGTTTGATTTCCAATGTAATTTGTAGGGAAATCGAGGTTGAAGTTTAAGCTGAGATTATATAATAACACTATCTGGAATTCAGCAAAGTGGATGAGAGATGATAATCAACAAATGATATGGTTCAAGAACACAGCTAAAGCTCTTGGAGAGTCTCTCAGTCAGGTGAGTGCAAAACACCATCAGACACTAGAAGAGGTATGAAATTTTTTTTACAAATACATACCTCCACTATATGATCAAATTTTGAAACCTTGAGATGCTACTGACTTAATGCTAATGTCACTCGACTCTCCAAAAAGCGGGTGCATATTGGATCTCCAAAAGTAGTGCCTTTTTGAAGGATCTGACACTAGTGCAACAATATTTTTTGGATGAATCCGAGCAACATAGGTTAATGCTGCAGTAACTGACCACCTTAAAAAATCTTCTTGTTACTGACCTCTTCATGTATTTAAATGATGCTTTATTTTTTGATTATTAACTTAGTATTGTAATTTCTAATATTAAATTCCTTTTAGTATTTTTTATGAATGATTGACTAAGCTGTGTCTTGTGCCTCACAGTAGTTGCATGTTGCACATATGATGTTCAAAATTTGCTTATGATTGACATTAGGACAACTTTGTCAACATATAACTTTTCTTTCTCTCTGCAATTGGATTTTTTTTTGCATGTCATTGTTGTTTTCTATTCTCTTTTCTGGAGCAAGCAGTCCTCAGCCCTCTTCTCTGATTCATTTGGATAAACTTTCTCTAGAAGATATAGAGAATGTAGAAAATTTAAAAGTAAATAGAGTAGGCTTATTTCTAATTTTTCTGTAATAACTATATTTTCAGTTAGTTACATACACTAGTTAACTAAAGATTAGAAGGCTAAGAAGAAGTTCAGGAATGAAGGGACTAACACAACTTACAATGTGTCTGCGGGTCATCATAAATATTCAGTAGATCAAAGTGGCTATAATCAGTGTGCAGGTCAGTGTTCTCATTCTAAGTCTCTACTGAAATGGTCTACTAAGGATGTAGGACAATCACTGGTGTTTGATAGTCAGCTGGAGCAATTAAGTTAGATGGGAAATACTGCATTTACCATGGAACAATATGAGAAAATATTGCAAATTATAACGAAGAACAATTCTTTCAACACGCTTAGTGACTCTTCAAATGTAACAAGTGTAGGTATTTCTGCTTGTTTAGCTTCTTTTGATTCATAGAAATGGAGTATAGATACTGATGCTACTAATCATATGGTTGGGGACTCAGAGTTGTTACTTAACAAGAGTGTTAAAGAATTGAAGAAGCCAAAGAGGGTATATATACCAAATGGTGACACTACAATGGTCACTCATATGGGAAGTAGTTGCTTATAAGAAGGAAATAACATTACAGATGTCTATCACATTTCACAACTTATATGTAGTCGTCTGTCAGTATCATAAGTGACTAAGGAATGGCATTACTTGGTGAATTTCTTTTCTGATTTCTATGTTTTCTAGGATCTTTGTACTGGAAAGGTGAGGGGGATTGATAAGATTGATGGTGGTCGATATCTGCTTGTAGATCATTTAAGGAATGAAGTAGAAGTAGCAACTAAAGCATCTAATGAACCAACTATAGAAAGAGCTCAGGCTGAAGTAGATTTGTGGCATCAAAGTTTGGGACATCCATCAACCAGTGCGCTGGAAAGAGTTATATCTAAAGAAATTCAAGTAATAAAAGATAGAATAAAGCAGTGTAGTATCTGTCCCAGTGCTAAACAAACTAGGATACCTTTTGTATCTACCAACAGTAAAAGTACATATTGTTTTTATCTTGTCCACATAGATGTGTGGGGACCTTACAAAGTACCAACTATGAATGGCAACAGATATTTTCTAGTAGTGGTTGATGATTTTTCATGGTTTATTTGAATATTTCTGGTAAAGCCTAAATCTGATGTTTGTATTCAACCGCAACACTTTCTTATATATGTCAAGACTTAGTTTGAGAAGACTATCAAGGTGATCAGGACTGATAATGGTACTCTTAAATCAGTATGTAAAAGGTTATTCCAATAAAATAGAATAATTCATCAAACTACATGTGCATATTCTCCTAAGCAAAATGGTGTTACTGAGAGAGAACACAAGCATATCCTAGAGGTAATAAGAGCTATCAGGTTTCAAGCTGAAATTCCAATAAGGTTCTGGGGATATTGTGTTCTAACTGTAGTATATATCATTAATAGACTGCCTAATTCATTCATTCAGTTTGTAAGTCCTTATGAGAAGCTATATGGTAAACAACCAAACTGTGATCATCTAAGAGTAATAGGATAATTTGGCTATGCCAAAGTATTGAATGAAAATGATAAGCTCATGTCTAGAGCAAAAAACATGTATTATAATGGGCTATTCTAGCATTCAGAAGGGATATATAGTGTATGATATGTCTGCTAACACCTTCTCTGTGTGTAGAGATGTGTTATTCAGGGATGAGATA
>NW_025884898.1:0-7038 GCF_002878395.1 Capsicum annuum
AACTGAAATATACGAAGCATACCAGTAACAACATCAGGAGAGTCCTCCTATTCCTGGAGGGATGGTAAAGCATAGAATCTATTCTGGCGCTGCCCGTCAGCATTGCTAGAAGAGGCACCCTGAGCTGGGGCTGGGCGAGTCGCTGGAACTGGAGCACTAACAGTATGAGTCTTGGTCTGAGAGCTATTGTCACGACGCCCTTGTCCATCCTATGGACAATCTCTAACTCTGTGACCCATGTCACCACACCGGAAACAACCCCTCTTCTCACCCCAACACTCAACCGAATGAGCCCTACAACACTTAGGACACAGGGGATGATTTGGCTTACTGCTAGCACTGTACTAGGACCTGGATATATATGACCTGCTACCTTTCTCTTGCCTACCTCTAGGCACGGGAGCACTAGAAGATAACGTTGCTGGCATAGACAAACGATCCTGATATTGAGGGCGACTCCCTTCCTGCGATCTAGTCTAACCCTGTCTGTGCTGCTCGGACCTAGCTCTCTTATTCCCTCTTATTCTATCTCTTTCCTTAATCTTGTCTGCCTCAATCTGTTGGGCATAAGTCATCAGCCTAGAAATATTCATCTCACTATTCAGCATAGCAGACCTACACTCCTTAACCACATAACTAGACACTCTAGTCACAAACTTACCCATACTAGCCCGATTATCAGCCACAAAGTTAGGAGCATACTTGGCCAACTGATTGAACTTTAGACAGTACTCCCTAACAGTCATAGAGCCCTGTCGCAGGTTGATAAACTCTTTCACCTTCACCTCCCTCATTTTCAATGGGAAAAACTTATCCAGGAATGCATCCTGGAACTCTTGCCAAGTTGTAGGGACAACTCTCTCACCTCTACCTTTCCTCCAAACAACAACCTAGTCATAAGCAAGGTTTTTCAACCTATACGCAGCCAACTCCACACTATGTTCCTCAGATACATGGATCACCTGAGTAATCTTCCGCACCTCCTCTAAAAACAACCGTGGATCCTCATCAGACTTAGACCCATAGAATTCCGTCGGATTCATCCGCATGAAGTCACGGATCCTGGAAGCAACTGAATCACCTCCCAACTACTGTGGAGCCGGGGCTGGGTTGGCCTAAACATTTGCAGTAACATCTTAGTCCAGTTC
This sequence comes from Capsicum annuum, assembly GCF_002878395.1. NCBI lineage: Eukaryota > Viridiplantae > Streptophyta > Magnoliopsida > Solanales > Solanaceae > Capsicum > Capsicum annuum. Next base: position 1,149 of record NW_025884898.1, read on the forward strand.
ATGAAAGGCTGCCCGAAATTCCACATGAGACACATTTTTATTCAATAGGTCAGCGAGTTGAGGTTGTTGACCATCATTATTTCTTCTCACTCGATGTGGAGGTACATTTTTGAAAGAGGAGAGCACGAATCAATACCAGAGATAGACACTTTAAGCATGATAGACTTCTGAAAGAAAGAATCACACTTTTTCCTAAAACGTCTTATAGCCTCTTGCTCATAGATGTGGCACGCTACACACCGATGATCAAGACTCTACTTAACGCGGCTTGTCAGACTCCCTAGGACACCTTAAAACCTTAGGCTCTGATACCAAGTTTGTAACGCCCCGAAAAATGGGTCCCTGAGCGTTACACAGTGCTTGAGGCTACGAGTAGCCCCAAGCTAACCCTTTGATCCATTTTCATTCAATTCAAAACAAATCAATGGGGTTTTCATAAATAACCCTCAAATATCAACAGAGTAATCATCATTCAAGAATAAAAGAATTTTAGAAAGATAACAAGATATGACTTATTAGTCAACTTCCAACATCTGTACTAATCTGACAAGCCTCTAAGAAAATAAAAAAAAACAGCGAGCCATTGAGACATGCCCCAACTGACTCATACTCAGTTATAAAATGTAAATAATTCTGTGAAACCAAAATCAGACATCACGTCCTCGGAACATGAGGACTCACCACAACAGAGGATGTAGAACAGCATGCCCGAAGAATTACTGTCGAACCTGGAACTGAGCACCTGAACCTATATTCTGAGAAAATGCAGCTCACATCCGAAGATGTGGGTTAGTACCACGGAAAGAAACCGAGTATATAGGGGTGTATGCAGTTGTATAAACATCATCATCATAAATATTTATAAGAAATATGCAGGATGTATGAAAGACTCACATAGCCCGAAGAAAATCATCATAATCATAAGAGGATGAAACAAGTACAATAACACATGTGAGTCATCATATAATTTGTCAATCATTTTCAGCTCATCAAGAATATCAATTCTCATAATGTAAATATCATTTAAATCTTTTGAAAGAATAACTTTCACAATTCCACTTTCAAATCACTTCACCATTCACCATAGACACAAGGAAACACATACACACTGGGAGATTCTATAACCGACATAAACCATGTGAGCTACATGGAGTCCAACGTACAAATCACGTTGGGGAGAGCCATCCTATTCTTGCCATCGGAGTAGGACTATCGATATCAAATCCACACAAACTAGTGATCACTATATAAATCAGCCTCAGGCTCACTCCTACGGGGGCACGTAGTTCTAGGGAAGTAAGGTCACTTTATACCTCCCACTTGGTGCTAAAGATTTCTCCCGAAATAAGCTCAGATCATTTCAAAGACAATCCATAACAAAACAATTTCAGTAATATATAAGTATACATCAGGAGCCATCATGTTTCCAATCTATCAAAATCAACCATGTTGTGGATTTCTTTCACACTCGAGTTCAAAACAACTCCATTAAGACCAAAAGGTCAAATCATTCAAAGTATCTCAAATATTCAACATCAATGTGCTTATAACACATACTTTCTAAAAAAAACACAATTTCCAATGGCGATTCACGACCCAAATATCAAAATCATGATAAATATCGTTCAAGATTCATGCTTTATATCTCCACACATGTAAATTCATTTTTCAAAATCATAAACATCAAGATTTCATAATCATAATCATAAGATATGGGTTCATGCTTCAAATTCGTAAAAATCAAATAAAAATCATGCCTTTGTAAAGAAAATTACTTTTGGGCACAAGAACGAAAGAGAGTTTTTATTGAAAACCCCCACATACCTTGAATAATGAACTTTAGATCGATACTCATTTTTGAGATGTTAATCATGCCTTTGAATGATGATTCTTGGAGTTCTTGAACTAGGAACTTGGAATCTTGAATAAATTTGCAGAATTAATGGTGAACTTTGGAGGTTCTTGAAGTTGGATGTAGGAGCTTAGGGTTTTCTTTTTGAGGGAATTTGATGAAATATAACATATAATGCTTCTAATAGACTTTAATATAGGGTTTGGATGGATTTTGGGTGAGGGGGAATGACCAAAATTCCCCTAAAAATCAAATAATTCTCGAATCTATCCTTCGGTGGACTGTTTTGATAGTCTGAAGTAGATCAGCCATAACGTTTTACTCCGATATCCAACTTGGATGAAACCTATTTCATTAGAAAGAGGACTCTCATATATTTTCGTTGATATATAGTAGCTCACCCAGATCATTGTGTATGAAGAGTTATGATCGTTTGAAGTTGACCCAAAAATTTGCTTTTGATAGGCTAAAGAAGATCAACCATAACTTTTTGCTCCGATAGACAAATTGGATGAAACCAATTTCATTGGAAAGAGAACTCACAGAGCTTTTCGTTGACATATAGTAGATCACACAGATCATTATGTACAAGGAGTTATGATCATTTAAAGTTGGAGAAAAAATACGCCAGGCCTCAATACTTTTTCCTGCACGTTTTACTATTCACTACTATTCACGGTTCGATCGAAATGTTCATAACTCGTCGCTCGGGTGTCCGTTTTGGATGATCCACATATAGTTGGAAAGCTTATTCGATACTCTACGCAATTGTGGGTAATAATCTAAGACATTCCACTCAAAAAATTTATAATTCATTCCAGAAGATAGAACTCAATACTTCTACGCACGAAATTTCAACAAAATTTTTTTTAGGGTATTACACATTCTTGATTACTGTAAGAAGTAATGACTTAATTAAATTAATCAATATTATGATAAATCATGACTTTTTAGCTTTATTATTATTAATAATTAGTTCTTTTTAGGAATCGTTTTTTTTACACTGAGGTGGACACAGATAATATATTTGTTGCATCAGATAAATCATCTGTTACAACAGATATATCATGATTTGCAATAAATTGATAACCTATTGCATAAGATAATTTATCTGTTGCAACATATAATATATATATTTTTTTAAAAAAATATACTATCTTCATGACATCCAAATTTTCTGACTTTTTAATTATATAAATTAACAAAGCAGATTTAAAAAGGCACAACTATTCACCTCCTTTTATTAATGACATTCTTGATTATTGTAAAAAGTTATGACTTAATTAAATTAATCAATATTATGATAAGTCATAACTTTTTAGCTTTATTATTATTAATAATTAGTTCTTTCCAGCAATCATTTTTTTACGCTGAGTTGGACAACAGATAATATATCTATTGCATTAGATAAATTATGTGTTTCAATAGATATATCATAATTTGCAACAAATAGATAACTTGTTGCATAAGATAATATATCCGTTGCAACATATAATAATATATATATATATATATATGTTTTAAAAAATATATTATCTTCATGACATCCAAATTTTTTGATTTTTTAATTTAATAAATTAATAAAGCAGATTTAAAGGCACAACTGTTCACCTCCATTTATTAATGACTTTCTTGATTACTGTAAAAAATTATGACTTAATTAAATGTATCAATATTATGATAGGTCATGACTTTTTAGCTTTATTATTATTAATAATTAGTTCTTTCCAGGAACCATTTTTTTACACTGAGTTTGACAACAGATAATATATCTGTTGCATCAGGTAAATCATCTGTTCCAACAGATATATCATGATTTGCAACAAATAGATAATCTGTTGCATCACATAATATATCTGTTGCAACATATAATATATATATTTTTAAAAAAAATATATTATTTTCATGACATCCAAATTTTCTGACTTTTTAATTATATATATTAATAAAGCAGATTTAAAGACACAACTGTTCACCTCCATTTATTAATGACATTCTTGATTATTGTAAAAAGTTATGACTTAATTAAATTAAGAAATATTATGATAGGTCATGACTTTTCAACTTGAAGTTTAGCTTTCTAATTATTAAAATAATTAGTTCTTTCCAGGAATTGTTTATTTTTTACACGGAGTTGCACAACAGATTATATATATATTTTGCATCAGATAAATCATCTATTACAATAGATATATCATCCGTTGCAACAAATAGTTAATATATTGCATCATATAATATATATGTTGTAACATACAATATATGTATCTTTTTTTAAAAAAAATTATCTTCATGACATCCAAATTTTTTTACTTTTTAATTATATAAATTAATAAAGAAGATTTAAAAACAAGAATATTTCTGGTGATTTTTTTACGGTTTAAATTGTGTTTATCATTTATTTGCTTATTCTTTTCTGTGAAAAGAAATGACTTAATTAAATCAAGCTGGTGGTGACTTAATCTTTCTGTTTCTTTAATAACCATTTTTATTAATTGAGTTATGGCAACAGATTGTATATCTGTTGCATCAGATAACCCATCTGTTTCAACAGATATACCATTTGTTGTTATAAATCGACCATCTGTTTAAGAAGCTTTTTTTATTTCTTCTAACTGATTCATAAGTCTCAACAAATGAGGAATTTGATGCATCAGAAGCATTTTTTGTTTTTGTTTGTTTGTTGAATGTGTGTAGACAAAAGTCACAGTCACGACTATTCATTAACTTTTTTCTTAAAAATCATATCATATATATATATATATCTTAATTTAATTAATCCAATGTTGTGACTTTTCTTAAATGAAATAATCTTTCTTTTACGATTATAATAGCATTTAGTTCCTTATTATTTATTAACGAACCATTAGGAGAATTTCTCATCATGACCGCATCCCTAACTCCAACCGCCGACATGCTTTGAATAGAAAATAAATAGAATGATAATTATATATTGAATAAGAATTAAAAATTCAAAATCGACCAAACCAAACCTAACCAAACCAAACCTATACATGGATTTTTTTGAATCTCTATAGGTAGATCGAATTTAAAAAAAGGGAAATACATACGCTAAAAGAAAGAAAAAACATAACCTAATTATTATTATTATTATTATTATTATTATTATTATTATTATTATTATTATTACTACTACTATTATTGTCAACCTGACAATTTTCATCCAGCAGCAGCAGGGCCCTCCTTAGCTTTGCTCCAAAGTCGGCCAAATCCCTCTGGAGTTCATCAAACTGCCTTTGAAGTTCCTGTAAAGACTCGATATGAACCTTCTTATACGAATCTAGATCTGACATATTAGTATTGTAAGTATAGTAGAATGAACGATAGTGAGTGAGAATGAGTGAGTGAGGAGGCCGGAGGGACCAATTTATAAAATGATTGAGAATTGGAAGGGACTGGACTTAGTCAAACAAAAATCCACGACTGTTCATATCCCTTAAAAGGAAAAATTACACAAATCCCATATTTAAGACACCATATTACACAATATCCCTTAATGTTTTAAAAAATTACATAAAATCCCAGATTCATATTTACTAGTGATACATATACATATGTATCACTAGTACATATATGTATCACTGCTTAACATATGTATCACAATTCGAAAATTCGGGATAAAATATAATTAGCAAACTATTCGGAATTTAATGTACTATTGCTGAAACTATCCGGGATTTATGTGTTGTGTGTGTTACTTAAATAATACTAGTGATTTTATTAATAAGTAAATTAGAAAAAAAAAAAGGGATCTAAATACAATGTTTTATCTCTTTATTGTATTTCCAAAAGATAAAGATTGGTAATCTGTTGCTAAATATATTCCACCTGTCAGATAACTTACAACATATGGATAATCTGTTGCAACAGATGGATATATCAGTTTGCTTTTCCTTTAGTTGTTGCGTCTATTGCAACTTGCTAGTCATCTGTTTATTCAATTTCATCGAGAGCAATCGATTTTTCTAAACACTTCTTGGCCAAATTCAATTTTTGCTCTTAGATTGCTTCTGTTTTTTT
>NW_025884898.1:7138-8590 GCF_002878395.1 Capsicum annuum
TTCTTGGCCAAATTCAATTTTTGCTCTTAGATTGCTTCTGTTTTTTTCTTTGCATCCTTCAACCAAACTAAATTTTGCTATTGGATTGAGGGAAAAAATTAAATTTGGAGGCCAGCTTGAAGGATGCAAAGAAAAAAGAGAAGCAATCCAAGAGCAAAAATTGAGTTTGGCCAAGAAGTGTTTAGAAAAATATATTTCTTTTGATGAAATTGAATAAACAGATGACTAGAAAGTTGCAACAGATGCCACAGCTAAAGGAAAAGGAAACTGATATATCTATTTGTTGCAACAGATTATCCATATGTTGTAAGTTATCTAACAGGTGGAATATATTTTGTAACAGATTACCAATCTTTATCTTTCAAAAATACAATAAAAAGATAAAATATTGTATTTAGATCCGTTTTGTTTCTAATTTACTTATTAATAAAGTCACCAGTATTATTTAAGTAACACACAACACATAAATCCCGGATAGTTTGCATCAAATGTGGAGTTTGTTGCGTCAGATATGGAGTCTGATGCAACAGATATGGAGTCTGTTGGAATACATAGCAGCCTTGCTGGTGGTTTGATTTGTTCCATCAGTTGCTCCATCTGTTGCAACATCAACAACAACATAAACTATAAACAACAAATAATAAACATCAACAACAAAGAAAACAACAATATTTGTTCCAACAACATCATCAACTACAAAGAAGCATACATCCTATGTTCCAACACCATCAACAATAAGGGACGGACCCACATGGAGTCCTCCGGGTGCGCGAGCACAGACTGAACTCAAATCAAACTTTATATATGTATGTGGAAATAAAGAAAAAAACGTATATAATCTAATCAGTGAGCACTCAGAGTAAGAGTTGTTTGGTTAGCCTAGTTGTTGTTTATGGGTGCTTAAGGCTATTTATTTCTTTTGATCTTGAGTTCAATTCCCACTCAGCACATATTTTTTAAATTTTTGTAACCAACTCTTCTCTTCTTATTCACTTTAAACTTTTTATTTTTTTATCCCTTACTCCTTGTGTTGATTGTTCGGACTCTACTATTTTTAAGCTAAGAAGCATCCACCGTTTAAACCACACCACACCATAAGTTTCAACAATGCCAAACCCACCAACAACACCACACCACAAGTTCCAACAATGCCAGCCCCACGAACAATATCAATAACAGCACAACAACAAAGAAACAAACAAAATACATAAAAAAAAATGATACTGCCAACAAGGCTTTTAAAATTCTCCCAACAGATGACTTTTTTTCGCATCTTATAATAAAAATTCTCGGTATATTTATTCAACAATTAAAAGTTTCTTCAAATTTTTTAAATAAATATAATATGGAAAAATGGTAATTAAATAAACAAAAAGATGTAAATAAAGTTGCAAGAAGAAGACGAGACTGAAATTGCTGTTTTGACCCCCTTTTGACATTGTATGATATGAT
>NW_025884898.1:8690-11383 GCF_002878395.1 Capsicum annuum
TCTTCTCCCAACAGATGACTTTTTTTCGCATCTTATAATAAAAATTCTCGGTATATTTATTCAACAATTAAAAGTTTCTTCAAATTTTTTAAATAAATATAATATGGAAAAATAGTAATTAAATAAACAAAAAGATGTAAATAAAGTTGCAAGAAGAAGACGAGAATGAAAGAGCAATAGTGAATCATATCATACAATGTCAAAAGGGGGTCAAAACAGCAATTTCAGTCGAGGAATCTAAGATATGGATATCGATCGATTTAGATTCGAATGAAAATTTTTGAGAAAGGGGAGACAAAAAAAAGGTTGTGATTACCCTAAAGAGGATAGAAAGAAAAAAAATGAGAGATTTAGGGCTGAAGGAGAGGACGGGAGAGATGAGATAATTCTTATTTCTAGTGTACTACCCTTAATATTAAATGACTAAACAAAGTGAGTGTATTTATTCAAATTTATATTTACAAAGCATAATTAATAAGGCTAATTTGGTATTAAAATAAACGCCTAATTAATATTTTCTTAATGGGAGTGCCAAGTCAATATGAAGAGGAAGAAGTATTAGGGGTTTCATATTCATTAATTAATATTCACTAATAATTTGAGGGGCACGAGAAAGAAAATGGGTGACATTGAAAAGATAGGACAAGACTACTCAATGAGATTTTTGAGTTATCCAAGAAATATTTTTTACCACCTTTAGTAGTATTACTACTTTATCTACTCGGACAGTAGCTTGATTTAAAATTAAAAGAAAACAAAAAGATTTTCAAACATATATGTCGTCTGTTGCAACAGATTTAGATATCTGTTTGACAAATCCCAACAGCTCAGTTATCTGTGACAACAGATGAAAATGTCATTTGATAACTAAATCAAAAACGTCATCTGTTACAACAGATATCAATATCTGTTTGAAAATTTCCAACACCTCAGTCATCCGTCATAACAAATGCAAATGTCTATTTGATAATTAAATAAAAAATATCATTTGTTGCAACAAATATTGTTATCTATTTGAAATTCTCCAACAGCTCAGTTGTTTGTTGCAACGGATTTCATTATAATTGATTTTGGATGAACTAGGGATGAAAGAATGAGCTCCTCATTAACTTAATATTAAGATTAATAATATTACCTACATCGATCTAGGTGGAACGAGGGATGAATGAATGAGATCACAGGGTCAATTACAAATCCAATTGAGTCGTTGTATTTGCATGGTGTTAGTATTGCGTTCATCCCGACCCGAGTCATAGATCGATCACTCTGAGTTGAAATATGTTCTCATTAACTTAATGTTAAGATTAATAATAGTACCTACATTGATCTAGGTAGAATTAGGGATGTATAAATGATCACAAAGGGTCAATTACAACTTCAATTGGGTTTTTTAGCAATTGCATGATGAGACGGTACTGCATTCCTCCCGACAAGAGTCATCGATTAATCACTCTGAGATGAACCAATTCGTACTACCTTGTATATTCAACTAATACCTTAATTGAATAATCTAGGACTAAGGGTGAGTTCTCATAGGGTCAAGTACAACTTCAATTAAATTTTTTGGCAAATGCATAATGAGACGGGACTACATTCCTCCCGACAAGGGTCTTTGATCAATCACTCTGAGCCAAACCTATTCTTACTACCTCATATATCCAACTAATACCCTAATTGATCAATCTAGGTCTAGGGGTGAGTTCTCATAATGTTAACTACAATAGATAACAGTGCCTATTTGATAATTTACAACAGATGGATAATCTATTGTAATATATGACTCAATCCATTTGATAATTTACAACAGATGAGTAATCTGTTGCAACAGATAACTTAATCTATTTGATAGTTTACAATAGATTTGTGATCTGTCGCAACAAATGGCTTAATCTTTATGTAGTTTACAATAGATGTGTAATATGTTGCAACAAATTACATAATCTATTTTATTTGATCCAATAGAAAAGACATCTGTTGCAACAGGTTGAACATTTATTTATATATAATTCAATTGAGTTCATATGTTAGACTAATACCTTAATTGAATGTGAGTTCTCATAGGGTCAACTACAACTTCAATTGAGTCTTTTGTCAATTGCATGATAAAATGGTACTGCATTCCTCCCAACCAAAGTCGGCGATCTATCACTCTGAGCCGAACAGATTCTTACTACCTCTTATGTTAGAATAATACCTTAATTTATTAATCTAGGACTAGGTTACTAATACCTTGATTGAATAATCTGAGACTAGGGGTGAGTTCTCATAGGGTAAATTATCGATTAATCTAGGATTAGGGGTAAGTTCTCATAGGGTCAGCCACAATAATGGCAGCGCTTCTTAGATAATTTACAACATATGGGTAATCTGTTACGACATATGACAATCCATTTGATAATTTACAATAGATGGGTAATCTGTCGCAACAAATGACTTAATTTATTTGATAATTTACATCAGATTCGTAATCTGTTGTTAACCTAATCTGATTGATAATTTATAATAGATAAGAAATCTTTCGCGACATGTTGAACATTTGTTTCTTACACTTTCAATTGAGTTCATATGTTAGACTCCTAAATTGATTAATCAAGGTCCAGGGGTGAGTTTTCACAGGGTCACCTCCTAGAGTACTTGGTCAACTACAACTTCAATTATTTTTATATGATTTTAAAAATTACGCATATATTTTA